>NC_084612.1:40658116-40845616 GCF_033978795.1 Nerophis ophidion
TCACTTCCCAGGGGGAGATCAAGGGAATGGGTCAAATGCAGAGGTCAAATTTCACCACACCTAGTGTGACAATCATTGGTACTTTAACTTTAAAGTGAGTTTTTTGTTAACATTTGACACTTGAAAGAATAATGCATGAAAATTGATCATAATTAAGCGAATACTCTTGAATCTTAACTGCAATGCATGTATGTCTTGGGTTTTTTTATTTTTATAAAAATGGTATCAAATTGATGTCAGATCTGTTTCTCTTCGGACTGAAGTGGTTTTGGAAGATTTATTTGCGTAAATTGTATGTTATTTATTTATTTCAGTTCAGGCCGTGAGTGTTTTCTTAAAAGGACATCTTAAAGCTAATATAATGTTTTTTATAATCTCTTAAAAATCATTTGCGTTGCCCCTTGAGTGCAGTTTTAAGTAATAACCACTAGGAGGAAGCAAACCGCTCGCGTTAACCCAGTCGAGTTTGAACTCGACCTTTGTATTGCTTGCTTTCAGACACTGCAGCGTTTAAGTTCGTTTATCGTCAATATGTTAGTCTGAAATGACAAAAGTTAAACTGCATGATAAAATTTAGGTATTGATCAATATTACTGAGGTTAAAAGGACAAGAATGTACAATATGTAAAACTGCACATTAATGCTGTAACACAATTAAGTCAGATGGAAAATGCAAATGATTCAGTTTACTTGCCTGGAGTTTTTTTCATGTCATTTCAATATCCTTTTGTTTAAACTCTCATTGTGCCATCTACTTCAATTACATGGTATTTACAGGATAGTAATAGTCAGTAATTGGCAAGCTACTTGGAAAATTTACTCTAGATTAAATCTAGCCAAGCTACAGGGGAAACTATCCCCAGTGAATTGTAGCAAGTTACATGGCAAAAGTACAAACCCCTTTTCCATATGAGTTGGGAAATTGTGTTGTATGTAAATATAAACAGAATACAATGATTTGCAAATCCTTTTC
This sequence comes from Nerophis ophidion, assembly GCF_033978795.1. Taxonomy (NCBI): domain Eukaryota; kingdom Metazoa; phylum Chordata; class Actinopteri; order Syngnathiformes; family Syngnathidae; genus Nerophis; species Nerophis ophidion. The sequence continues at coordinate 40,659,090 of NC_084612.1, forward strand.
AACCCATATTCAATTCAATGCACTATAAAGACAAGATATTTGATGTTCAAACTCATAAACTTTATTTTTTTTTTTTGCAAATATTTAACTTGGAATTTCATGGCTGTAACATGTGCCAAAGTAGTTGGGAAAGAGCATGTTCACCACTGTGTTACATCACCTTTTCTTTTAACAACACTCAATAAACGCTTGGAAACTGAGGAAGTTAATTGTTGAAGCTTTGAAAGTGGAATTCTTTCCAATTCTTGTTTTATATAGAGCTTCAGTCGTTCAACAGTCCAGGGTCTCCGCTGTCGTATTTTACGCTTTATAAAGCGCCACACATTTTCGATGGGAGACAGGTCTGGACTGCAGGCGGGCCAGAAAAGTACCCGCAGTCTTTTACTACGAAGCCACGCTGTTGTAACACGTGGCTTGGCATTGTCTTGCTGAAATAAGCAGGGGCCTCCATGATAACGTTGCTTGGATGGCAACATATGTTGCTCCAAAACCTGTATGGACCTTTCTAGATTAATGGTGCCTTCACAGATGTGTAAGTTACCCATGCCACCCCCAAACCATCACAGATGCTGGCTTTTGAACTTTGCGCCTATAACAATCCGAATGGTTATTTTCCTCTTTGTTCTGGAGGACACCACGTCCTCTGTTTCCAAATATTATTTGAAATGAGGACTCGTCAGACCACAGAACACCTTTCCACTTTGCATCAGTCTATCTTAGATGAGCTCGGGCCCAGCGAAGCCGGCGGCGTTTCAGGGTGTTGTTGATAATGGGTTTGGCTTTGCATAGTAGAGTTTTAACTTGCACTTACAGATGTAGCGACCAACTGTAGTTACTGACAGTGGTTTTATGAAGTGTTCCTGAGCCCATGTGGTGATAACCTTTACACACTGATGTTGGTTTTTGATGAGGTATCAAAAGTCCGTAATATCACTTACGTGCAGTGATTTCTCCAGATTGTCTGAACCTTTTGATGGTATTATGGACCGTAGATGGTAAAATCCCTAAATTCCTTGCAATAGCTCGTTGAGAAATGTTGTTCTAAAACATTTCGAAAATTTGCTTACAAATTGGTGACCCTCGCCCAATCCTTGTTTGGGAATTACTCAGCATTTCATCGAAGGTGCTTTTACACCCAAACATGGCACCCAACTGTTCCCAATTAGCCTGCACACCTGTGGGATGTTCCCTATAAGTGTTTGATGAGCATTCCTCAACTTTCCCAGTATTTATTGACACCTTTCCCAACTTCTTTGTCACATGTTGCTGGCATCAAATTCTAAAAGTAATGATTATTTGTAAAAAAAAAAAAGTTTATCAGTTTGAACATCAAATATGTAGTCTTTGTAGCATATTCAATTGAATATGGGTTGAAAATGATTTGCAAATCATTGTATTCCGTTTATATTTACATCTAACACAATTTCCCAACTCATATGGACACGGGGTTTGTAGCTTGCTACATTTAATGTAATTTCTATCTCTGGGCCCACATGTATAATAAGAACCACTGATCGCCACACACACACTAGGTGTGGTGAAATTACTCTCTGCATTTGACCCATCCCCTTGTTCCACCCCCTGGGAGGTGAGGGGAGCATTGAGCAGCAGCGGTGGCCGCGCTCGGGAATCATTATGGTGATTTAACCCCCCCAATTCCAACCCTTGATGCTGAGTGCTAAGCAGGGAGGAAATGGCTCCCATTTTTATAGTCTTTGGAGTGAACAAATGGACCCAACAAGGGCACATTACCATTAACTGTCTGTCATTTAGCAGGGGACACCCTGCAACTACCCCTAGGGGCCCCCAAACCCCACTGTATGTATTTGTTTTAGCTTGCCCTTTCTTTGACCCACCCCTATAATGATATTCATTTTCTCTACCTACCGTAAAAAAAACAGCATCTATCTATATCTTGACAAAAAACAATGACTTCTATTTTTAATGGGAACAGTTGGTAATAGTTGTGTGCAGTAAAACCTTTCATGAACTCAACTCACCTTAATGTGTGTTCCACGTCTTCAATGAAGAGAGCAGTTAGGATTTTGGTTTACAGAGTAAACAACTAAAAACTAAGGTTTTGGGTATTGTTTTCTCTCAATGCATACATTTGTCTAAATATGGCTCAGGATACGCATTATTGTCATCTTCATTACTGTGGAGTTCCCCAGGGTTCGGTTCTTGGCCCTGCACTCTTTAGCAACTACATGCTTCCGCTAGGTGACATCATTCTCAAATACGGTGTTAGCTTTCACTGTTATGCTGATGACACCCAACTCTTCATGCCCCTAAAGCTGACCAACACGCCGGATTGTAGTCAGCTGCAGGCGTGTCTTAATTAAATCAAACAATGGATTGTCTGCTAACTTTTTGCAACTCAACGCCAAAAAAACGGAAATGCTGATTATCGGTCCTGCTAGACACCGACATTTATTTAATAATACCACCTTAACATTTGACAACCAAACAAACGGTGACTCGGTAAAGAATCTGGGTATTATCTTCGACCCAACTCTCGTTTGAGTCACACATTAAAAGCGTTACTAAAACAGCCTTCTTTCATCTCCGTAATATCGCTAAAATTCGTTCCATTTTGTCCACTAGCGACGCTGAGATCATTATTTGTGCGTTTGATACGTCTCGTCTCGATTACTGTAACGTATTATTTTCGGGTCTCCCCATGTCTAGCATTAAAAGATTACAGTTGGTACAAAATGCGGCTGCTAGACTTTTGACAAGAACAAGAAAGTTTGATCACATTACGCCTGTACTGGCTCACCTGCACTGGCTTCCTGTGCACTTAAGATGTGATTTTAAGGTTTTACTACTTACGTATAAAATACTACACGGTCTAGTTCCAGCTTATCTTGCCGATTGTATTGTACCATATGTCCCGGCAAGAAATCTGCGTTCAAAGAACTCCAGCTTATTAGTGATTCCCAGAGCCAATAAAAAGTCCGCGGGCAATAGAGCGTTTTCTATTCGGGCTCCAGTACTCTGGAATGCCCTCCCGGTAACAGAGATGCTACCTCAGTAGAAACATTTAAGTCCCATCTTAAAACTCCTTTGTATACTCTAGCCTTTAAATAGACCCCCCTTTTTAGACCAGTTCATCTGCCGTCTCATTTCTTTTCTCCTCTGCCCCCCTCTCCCTCGTGGAGGAGGGGGGCACAGGTCAGGTGGCCAAGGATGAAGTGCTGGCCGTCCAGAATCGTGACCCGGGATGAACCACTCGCCTGTGCATCGGTTGGGGACTTCTCTGCTCTGCTGACCCGTCTCTGCTTGGGATGGTCTCCTGCTGGCCCCACTATGGACTGGACTCTCACTATTATGTTAGAGCTACTATGGACTGGACTTTCACCATATTATGTTAGACCCACTCGATGTCCATTGCATCTGGTCTCCCCTAGCGTGGGGGGCTTACCCACATTTACGGTCCTCTCCAAGATTTCTAATAGTCATTCTCATTGCCGTCCCACTGGGTTGTGAGTTTTTCCTTGCCCTTATGTGGGCGCTGATCCGCGGATGTTGTTGTGGCTTGTGCAGCCCTTTGAGACAGTTGTGATTTTTGGCTATATAAAAAAACATTGATTGATTGATTGACTAAAGGAAACATCTAATCTGCATGAGAGAATTCCTCTGCCATTTTCAAGTACAGTACGTCATATATATATATACATATATATAAATAAAATTGACTTTCCACAGAACATCACTGGCGACATTGTAAGAGGCTGTCATAACACTTGTGCTCACTCCTAAATCACATGAACTGATGATTAACGTCATTAAAATGTTTAATTCTCATGGATGTCTGTCTCATGAAATTACACAACCATAAAGGTTATTCAATTTTTAATTAATGTGACATTTTAAGGTGCAAGGAAAACACTTTCTACAATTTGGAATTGTAATCCTTAGATCTGGATATATATTGGGACATTAATTTTTTTGTGTTATAGTTTAGTCGCCTTTTTTTTTTTGTGTGTGTGTGTGTGTGTGTGTGTGTGTGTGTGTGTGTGTGTGTGTGTGTGTGTTTTTAATGACGAAAACAGTGAAGCTACATTTTTTGTAATTAAGGCCTTATCAGTGGCCTAGTGGTTAGAGTGTCAGCCATGAGATCGGTACATTGTGGGTTCAAACCCTGGGCGAGTCATACCAAAGATTATATAAGAAATTGGACCCATTACCTCCCTGCTTGGCACTAAGCATCAAGGGTTGGAATTGGGGGTTAAATCATCATAAATCATTCCCAGGCGCGGCACAGCTGCCGCCTACTGCTGCCCACTGCTCCCCTCACTTCCCAGGGGGAGATCAAGGGAATGGGTCAAATGCAGAGGTCAAATTTCACCACACCTAGTGTGACAATCATTGGTACTTTAACTTTAAAGTGAGTTTTTTGTTAACATTTGACACTTGAAAGAATAATGCATGAAAATTGATCATAATTAAGCGAATACTCTTGAATCTTAACTGCAATGCATGTATGTCTTGGGTTTTTTTATTTTTATAAAAATGGTATCAAATTGATGTCAGATCTGTTTCTCTTCGGACTGAAGTGGTTTTGAAAGATTTATTTGCGTAAATTGTATGTTATTTATTTATTTCAGTTCAGGCCGTGAGTGTTTTCTTAAAAGGACATCTTAAAGCTAATATAATGTTTTTTATAATCTCTTAAAAATCATTTGCGTTGCCCCTTGAGTGCAGTTTTAAGTAATAACCACTAGGAGGAAGCAAACCGCTCGCGTTAACCCAGTCGAGTTTGAACTCGACCTTTGTATTGCTTGCTTTCAGACACTGCAGCGTTTAAGTTCGTTTATCGTCAATATGTTAGTCTGAAATGACAAAAGTTAAACTGCATGATAAAATTTAGGTATTGATCAATATTACTGAGGTTAAAAGGACAAGAATGTACAATATGTAAAACTGCACATTAATGCTGTAACACAATTAAGTCAGATGGAAAATGCAAATGATTCAGTTTACTTGCCTGGAGTGTTTTTCATGTCATTTCAATATCCTTTTGTTTAAACTCTCATTGTGCCATCTACTTCAATTACATGGTATTTACAGGATAGTAATAGTCAGTAATTGGCAAGCTACTTGGAAAATTTACTCTAGATTAAATCTAGCCAAGCTACAGGGGAAACTATCCCCAGTGAATTGTAGCAAGTTACATGGCAAAAGTACAAACCCCTTTTCCATATGAGTTGGGAAATTGTGTTGTATGTAAATATAAACAGAATACAATGATTTGCAAATCCTTTTCAACCCATATTCAATTCAATGCACTATAAAGACAAGATATTTGATGTTCAAACTCATAAACTTTATTTTTTTTTTTTGCAAATATTTAACTTGGAATTTCATGGCTGTAACATGTGCCAAAGTAGTTGGGAAAGAGCATGTTCACCACTGTGTTACATCACCTTTTCTTTTAACAACACTCAATAAACGCTTGGAAACTGAGGAAGTTAATTGTTGAAGCTTTGAAAGTGGAATTCTTTCCAATTCTTGTTTTATATAGAGCTTCAGTCGTTCAACAGTCCAGGGTCTCCGCTGTCGTATTTTACGCTTTATAAAGCGCCACACATTTTCGATGGGAGACAGGTCTGGACTGCAGGCGGGCCAGAAAAGTACCCGCAGTCTTTTACTACGAAGCCACGCTGTTGTAACACGTGGCTTGGCATTGTCTTGCTGAAATAAGCAGGGGCCTCCATGATAACGTTGCTTGGATGGCAACATATGTTGCTCCAAAACCTGTATGGACCTTTCTAGATTAATGGTGCCTTCACAGATGTGTAAGTTACCCATGCCACCCCCAAACCATCACAGATGCTGGCTTTTGAACTTTGCGCCTATAACAATCCGAATGGTTATTTTCCTCTTTGTTCTGGAGGACACCACGTCCTCTGTTTCCAAATATTATTTGAAATGAGGACTCGTCAGACCACAGAACACCTTTCCACTTTGCATCAGTCTATCTTAGATGAGCTCGGGCCCAGCGAAGCCGGCGGCGTTTCAGGGTGTTGTTGATAATGGGTTTGGCTTTGCATAGTAGAGTTTTAACTTGCACTTACAGATGTAGCGACCAACTGTAGTTACTGACAGTGGTTTTATGAAGTGTTCCTGAGCCCATGTGGTGATAACCTTTACACACTGATGTTGGTTTTTGATGAGGTATCAAAAGTCCGTAATATCACTTACGTGCAGTGATTTCTCCAGATTGTCTGAACCTTTTGATGGTATTATGGACCGTAGATGGTAAAATCCCTAAATTCCTTGCAATAGCTCGTTGAGAAATGTTGTTCTAAAACATTTCGAAAATTTGCTTACAAATTGGTGACCCTCGCCCAATCCTTGTTTGGGAATTACTCAGCATTTCATCGAAGGTGCTTTTACACCCAAACATGGCACCCAACTGTTCCCAATTAGCCTGCACACCTGTGGGATGTTCCCTATAAGTGTTTGATGAGCATTCCTCAACTTTCCCAGTATTTATTGACACCTTTCCCAACTTCTTTGTCACATGTTGCTGGCATCACATTCTAAAAGTAATGATTATTTGTAAAAAAAAAAAAGTTTATCAGTTTGAACATCAAATATGTAGTCTTTGTAGCATATTCAATTGAATATGGGTTGAAAATGATTTGCAAATCATTGTATTCCGTTTATATTTACATCTAACACAATTTCCCAACTCATATGGACACGGGGTTTGTAGCTTGCTACATTTAATGTAATTTCTATCTCTGGGCCCACATGTATAATAAGAACCACTGATCGCCACACACACACTAGGTGTGGTGAAATTACTCTCTGCATTTGACCCATCCCCTTGTTCCACCCCCTGGGAGGTGAGGGGAGCATTGAGCAGCAGCGGTGGCCGCGCTCGGGAATCATTATGGTGATTTAACCCCCCCAATTCCAACCCTTGATGCTGAGTGCTAAGCAGGGAGGAAATGGCTCCCATTTTTATAGTCTTTGGAGTGAACAAATGGACCCAACAAGGGCACATTACCATTAACTGTCTGTCATTTAGCAGGGGACACCCTGCAACTACCCCTAGGGGCCCCCAAACCCCACTGTATGTATTTGTTTTAGCTTGCCCTTTCTTTGACCCACCCCTATAATGATATTCATTTTCTCTACCTACCGTAAAAAAAACAGCATCTATCTATATCTTGACAAAAAACAATGACTTCTATTTTTAATGGGAACAGTTGGTAATAGTTGTGTGCAGTAAAACCTTTCATGAACTCAACTCACCTTAATGTGTGTTCCACGTCTTCAATGAAGAGAGCAGTTAGGATTTTGGTTTACAGAGTAAACAACTAAAAACTAAGGTTTTGGGTATTGTTTTCTCTCAATGCATACATTTGTCTAAATATGGCTCAGGATACGCATTATTGTCATCTTCATTACTGTGGAGTTCCCCAGGGTTCGGTTCTTGGCCCTGCACTCTTTAGCAACTACATGCTTCCGCTAGGTGACATCATTCTCAAATACGGTGTTAGCTTTCACTGTTATGCTGATGACACCCAACTCTTCATGCCCCTAAAGCTGACCAACACGCCGGATTGTAGTCAGCTGCAGGCGTGTCTTAATTAAATCAAACAATGGATTGTCTGCTAACTTTTTGCAACTCAACGCCAAAAAAACGGAAATGCTGATTATCGGTCCTGCTAGACACCGACATTTATTTAATAATACCACCTTAACATTTGACAACCAAACAAACGGTGACTCGGTAAAGAATCTGGGTATTATCTTCGACCCAACTCTCGTTTGAGTCACACATTAAAAGCGTTACTAAAACAGCCTTCTTTCATCTCCGTAATATCGCTAAAATTCGTTCCATTTTGTCCACTAGCGACGCTGAGATCATTATTTGTGCGTTTGATACGTCTCGTCTCGATTACTGTAACGTATTATTTTCGGGTCTCCCCATGTCTAGCATTAAAAGATTACAGTTGGTACAAAATGCGGCTGCTAGACTTTTGACAAGAACAAGAAAGTTTGATCACATTACGCCTGTACTGGCTCACCTGCACTGGCTTCCTGTGCACTTAAGATGTGATTTTAAGGTTTTACTACTTACGTATAAAATACTACACGGTCTAGTTCCAGCTTATCTTGCCGATTGTATTGTACCATATGTCCCGGCAAGAAATCTGCGTTCAAAGAACTCCAGCTTATTAGTGATTCCCAGAGCCAATAAAAAGTCCGCGGGCAATAGAGCGTTTTCTATTCGGGCTCCAGTACTCTGGAATGCCCTCCCGGTAACAGAGATGCTACCTCAGTAGAAACATTTAAGTCCCATCTTAAAACTCCTTTGTATACTCTAGCCTTTAAATAGACCCCCCTTTTTAGACCAGTTCATCTGCCGTCTCATTTCTTTTCTCCTCTGCCCCCCTCTCCCTCGTGGAGGAGGGGGGCACAGGTCAGGTGGCCAAGGATGAAGTGCTGGCCGTCCAGAATCGTGACCCGGGATGAACCACTCGCCTGTGCATCGGTTGGGGACTTCTCTGCTCTGCTGACCCGTCTCTGCTTGGGATGGTCTCCTGCTGGCCCCACTATGGACTGGACTCTCACTATTATGTTAGAGCTACTATGGACTGGACTTTCACCATATTATGTTAGACCCACTCGATGTCCATTGCATCTGGTCTCCCCTAGCGTGGGGGGCTTACCCACATTTACGGTCCTCTCCAAGATTTCTAATAGTCATTCTCATTGCCGTCCCACTGGGTTGTGAGTTTTTCCTTGCCCTTATGTGGGCGCTGATCCGCGGATGTTGTTGTGGCTTGTGCAGCCCTTTGAGACAGTTGTGATTTTTGGCTATATAAAAAAACATTGATTGATTGATTGACTAAAGGAAACATCTAATCTGCATGAGAGAATTCCTCTGCCATTTTCAAGTACAGTACGTCATGTGACATGATTGTGACTGTAATGATTCTGCTTATTGGTTTCGATAAACCACCTTATATTGCCTTTGGTTGGCCAGCCCGTATTGTTTGGCCCCAACCTTAGCCAATTGTGACTCATCAATACAAACACCAAACAATCCTCATGGATTTTCTCCGTATGTATGAATGTTCTCATTCATCCAGGTCATTTTAATACCTCCATATATTGTGGGGGCCTGGATTTTTTTCTCTTTTTAGCTTTTCGCCTTGTAGCTAAACTGCTCGCTACATTGGTCTAAACCAGGGGCCTCAGGCACGCGGGCCAATTGCGGCCCGCGAGACGTGAATTTGCGGCCCCCACCTTATTATGAAAGTTTAATGTTAGTGCGAACCGCAAGATTTATATGAATGGTGCTTGACAGCGTTGTGTTATTTGGGTCCAAAATGGCTCTTTCAACGTTCTGGGTTGCCTACCCCTGCATTAGTGGAAAAGCGGCAAATGAGTGAAAGCGACAGAGATGTTGCCATGGAGACAAGGGTTTTCTTACGTGCCTGGCTGCAGTCACATCGCGACACCTGTCCGTGAGGAATAACAGTCCCCGATAACCTGGGCCAAATCAAATTATTTGTTTTTTTTATTGTTTAATTTGCACTTCCTCACACGATGAAGACTACATATAATTCTATATGATGCCGGATAACACTCCTGGAGCCGTCACTTTTTTGCGCTCGCTATCCCGGTACTATTATCTGCCGACCGCCGTGTTGCTGTAGGGAGGAAAAGCGGAACGACACACATTGCGGAAATAACATTATTCTCCGTGCGTCGGCTATATATAAATATATTACACAACCCCAAACATGTCTTTTTGAAAACCTTCATTTAAGAGAAGGGTTAGTGATAAGCAAAGACAATTCCAGGAAAAGTGGGAGATGCAATATTTCTTTGTTGAGAACAGGAGCACCCCGACGTGTCTTATTTGCACAGAGAAAGTTGCGGTGCACAAGGAATACAATTTGAAACGTCATTATACAACTAGACATGATGAAGAGTATGCAACATTTTTTTTAAGAAAACTTTTCTTGCGGCCCAGCCTCACCCAGACTCTGCATCCAGTGGCCCCCAGGTAAATTGAGTTTGAGACCCCTGGTCTTAACGTAACTATGCTACAGTAAAAGCTACTTGTTCAAAAAAGTAGCTAAGCTAACGCCAAGCTACTGGAAAATATAGTTAATCTACGTGGCTTAGCTACATGTAGCTTGTTACTGCCCATCACTGGTAGTAGTGCACTGTTTTTTTGCCTGAGTGTGCGTGTACAGCATGAGTCACTCTCCTCTCATGCGATTGGATGTAGCATTGGGTGAGGGTGGGAGTGGGAGGTCTTCAGGGTTGCCTGTCAATATTTGCTTTGCTCCATTCACACATTCATCTGCATGCATCTTCAGAGAGAGACAGTGCTTCATTCAAAAAAAGGAGCATGTTCATTCATAAAAGATGCAATAAGAAAGACAAGAGGATAGCAAAGGGATACTTTAAAACCTTGTTGGTGACCTAAAGATAGTAAAGCAGGATATCTCATGCTGGCTGGTGAGTCCATTTACTTTCAATCATCTCTTAATATCAGTTAATATTTGTGTGTGTCTGTGTTATAAATTGACACAAATCCGCTCTCCAGAACTCGCACCAGGTAGCTTGTAACTTTTGTATTCGGCATTCTATGCATAGTGCAGGCATGCTGAAGCACACCAAATACAGTCGTCTACATGAGGACTCAAGAACCACCCTGGAGGATTCGCCTGCACACGATCCATCATCCACCACGAGGGACTTCATCCCCAACTGCCCATCACAAAGTCATGTCTCTCAGCCGAGCTTGAGCACTGACAGACCCTCAGACAGAAGTCCGAATGTGACCCATCCACCCAAACGACCAATGACCTCCCATCACATGTGCAGTTTTCCCCAGACTCCAAGTGCTCTTTCGACCTGCGCTCTACACAAACAGTGCTGCTCAGGGGTCTACAGAGTGGTCCACCATCACATAAAGGTATGTGACACGTGTACATGCATACACAACTATCCTTTGTGTGTCATTTTGATAAAGTTGTTTGATGACATACAGTACCTGAAGTACATGCGTGCCTTTTGCTATGCTCCATCCAGACCACGACCCCCTCCTCAGACAGCTTACTGTGTTGGGAGTAGTGACTCATCTTGGCTCTGCACTCTGCTAGTGAGTGTGTGTGTACCTGGTATCTAAGAACTAGGTGATAATGTGCAGGTCGTGTATGCTGTAAAAAAGCACTCATACTGTATGTTAAAGGCCTACTGAAACCCACTACTACCGACCACGCAGTCTGATAGTTTATATATCAATGATGAAATATTAACATTGCAACACATGCCAATACGGCCGGTTTAGTTGACTAAATTGCAATTTTAAATTTCCCGTGGAGTTTCTTGTTGAAAACGTCGCGGAATGATGACGCGTGCGCGTGACATCACGGACTGTCAGGAAATATTACCGCACCACCATTTGCAGCTAAAAGTCGTCTCTTTTCATTGCGCAATTAAACAGTATTCTGGACATCTGTGTTGCTGAATCTTTTGCAATTTGTTCAATTAATAATGGAGACTATAAAGAAGAATGCTGTTGGTGGAAAGCGGTGTATTGCAGCTGTCTTTAGCACCGAGAGACAGCCGGTGTTTCTCTGTTTTTAACACAGAGCGGTCAAGCGAACATGTTTCTCTAAGTCAACCAGCATGTTTTTGGATGGGAAAATTGTGAGATATATCTTACCGGAGACATCATTGGATTATTAGTCCTCCTGCAGTAGCTGTTTAAAAGGCAGCTGTGAGCTTGGCTTCTCTCTGAGACACTGTTCTCTACTAAATCCTTTCAGCAAAAATATGGCAATATCGCGAAATGATCAAGTATGACACATAGAATGGACCTGCTATCCCCGTTTGAATAAGAAAATCTAATTTCAGTAGGCCTTTAAACTCACACCCACTCACTATAACAGCCGAAGCATTTACTAACATGTTAATTCAAGTGTTTGTGTGTGGGCGCAGTCTCTAGCCTTATAGTAGTGCTTTGCTGCTTAGTCTCAGGCCAATATACACTGCAAAGTTCTAAAATTTAATAGCGACAATTTTGTCCTTAAAATCCTAAACACAATACTCCATAATGACAACATAATAATGTTGTTTTTTTTAAATCCTGCTAATATATTAAAACTATTTTTAAAAATAAATCACATGTACAGTACATAAGTATTCACAGCCTTTGCTCAATACTTTGTTGATGAACCTTTGGCAGAAATTACAGCCTCAAGTATTTTGAATTTGATGCCACAAGTTTGTCTAAGCAGATTTGGTCACATGTTCATTAGAACCATTATAGATTCTTAAAAAAAACAAAAAAAACTTCATGAATGTTTTTGTGACCAACAAGCATGAGCTCCAGTCACTCTATCACAAAAAATGGGTTACCCCTCCAATGGGCTCACCACTCATGAGAGGGGCCATAGAGGTCGGGTGTGATGTAGCTGGGCGGCAACCGAAGGCAAGGCACTTGGCGGTCTGATCCTCGGCTACATAAGCTAGCTCTTGGAACGTCATCTCACTAGGGGGAAGGAGCCTGAGCTAGTGTGCGAGGTAGAGAAGTTCCGGCTGTATATAGTCGGACTCATCTCGATGCACAGCAAGGGTTCTGGAACCACTTATCTCGAGAGGGGCTGGACTCTCTTCCACTCTGGCATTCCCGGCAGCGAGAGGCGACGGGCTGGGGTGGCAATTCTTGTTGCCCCCTGGCTCAAAGCATGTACGTTGGAGTTCAACCCAGTGGACGAGTGGGGGGGCGGTTCCTGACTGTTGTTTGTGCTTATGCACCAAACAGCAGTTCAGAGTACACACCCTTTTTGGATACACTCGAAGGAGTACTGGAAAGTGCTCCCCCGGGTGATTCCCTTGTCCTGCTGGGGGACTTCAACGCTCATGTTGGCAACGACAGTGAAACCTGGAGAGGCGTGATTGGGAAGAATGGCCGCCCGGACCTGAACCTGAGTGGTGTTTTGTCATTGGACTTTTGTGCTCGTCACAGATTGTCCATAACAAACACCATGTTCAAACATCCATCCATCCATCCATCCATCCATTTGCTACCGCTTATTCCCTTTCAGGGTCGCGGGGGGCGCTGGCGCCTATCTCAGCTACAATCGGGCGGAAGGCAGGGTACACCCTGGACAAGTCGCTACCTCATCGCAGGGCCATGAGGCTGTCCATATGTGCACTTGGCACCAGGACACCCTAGGCCGCATTTCCATGACCGACTTTGTAGTTGTGTCATCGGATTTGCGGCCTTATGTTTTGGACACTCGGGTGAAGAGAGGGGCGGAGCTTTCTACCGATCACCACCTGGTGGTGAGTTGCCTGCGATGGTGGGGGGAGTAGGATGCCGGACAGACCTGGCAGGCCCAAACGCTTTGTGAGTGTCTGCTGGGAAAGTCTGGCAGAGTCTCCTGTCAGAGAGAGTTTCAGTTCCCACCTCCGGAAGAACTTTGAACATGTCACGAGGGAGGTGCTGGACATTGAGTCCGAGTGGACCATGTTCCACACCTCTATTGTCGAGGCTGTTGATCGGAGCTGTGGCCGCAAGGTAGTTAGTGCTTGTCTTGGCGGTAATCCTAGAACCCGTTGGTGGACACCGACCGGCGGTGAGGGATGCCATCAAGCTGAAGAAGGAGTCCTATCGGGTTCTTTTGGCTCACAGGACTCCGGAGGTAGTGGACAAGTACCGACAGGCAGATTCATGCACATCTAAAAAAAAGAACAAAACAAATGGGCAGAATTTAGAGTCGCCGTCTGTAACCAACCGTAAGAATTAAGCGCCCAAACTTTCTTATTTGTTTGACATTAATTGCTGCAGAGACAAAAGATGGAAAGTAGCCACTGGCTCCAATCTTGCATATTTACACTTGTGCGTTTATCAATATGTACTGTCCCTGTTTAAAAAACAAAAACAAATAAAAAGACAAGTCAAGTCAAAAGGAAATCGGATTTAAATAAGGAAAAGCTAAACAAAAGACATCATTAACATTTGAACAGAAAAAAACTAGTTTAGGACGGGCTAAGGAAAAGCAATTGTGGACTATGGATGACTGGATGAAAATATGCAGTGATGAATCGCAAATCTACATCGGGCAGGGGTGATGATCCTGGAACTTATGTTCCATTGAGATTTATAAAGACAACTACCTAAAGAAAACATGCAAATTTACTCAGTCATTGATGTTATGAGGCTGCATGTTAAGTAATGTCTTGGCTGGTAATGATGGCTGTCATTACATCTGCAGTGAGTGCACAAGTTTACATTGACATTTTGGATATGTTTCGTTTGGGGATGATGATATACTTTTTCGAGATGATCATTTTACCATGGAGCAACAACTGTAAAAACTTTCCTTGAAGAAAAATATATAAGGTCAATGTGCAATGTCACACCCTTCAAGTAGTTTGGATGGTAATTCTTTTAGAAAAACTGTGGTGGAAATTTGAACAAAATGGTCCATGACAAGACTTCAACCTGTAAAGCTGATCTGACTACAGCAATCAGAGATAGTTGGAGCAGGAATGATGAAGATTACGGTTTGTCACTTGTTAACTCCATCCCTCAGAGATTGCAAGCTGTTATAAAAGCCACAATACTAGTGGTGTGTCTTTTTTTTATTGTTTTTCATGATTCCCTACTTTTTTCCTCAGAAATGAGTGATTCTTTTTTTTTTTAACGCTGCTTGATTTAAAAAATAACCTGTTAACTGACTATGACCAAATATTTTCCTGATTCCATTTAGTGTTTCTTAAAGCGAGTACGTTTTCCTTTGAAAGCACTGTAGTTTTGTGTCACGCCTGTTATCAGCATTTTTCTACAAAATTAACTGAGTAAACATCCTCCAACTCTGGTGATGCCATCATTTCTGCCAGGCCTTGGATTTGTTTTGGGAGAAAGCTTCCCCGTTTTTCTCAGCCTGTCTTTCATAATTGTATTTATCTCCAAAAATTGAGGAAATACATTAACGCCCCTTCCAATTGTGTGGTTAAGTAAGCTTTCACACTTGAATCAGTGAGTTGAAAGGTGCTGTGTTGTGTGTTTTGTCAGTACATGGGCAGTGTGGAGGTAACCCAGTCCATGAGAACCCTCGACTTTGACACAAGGAAGCAAGTAACGCGGTAAGATTTTCTCTTTTCCCACTACTACGCTATTGCACTTCTGTACATGCATGCAACATTTCACTGCAGACTGCAGGCATGCAGAACAGTGCAACAAAGAGACAAAAGAAAAACGATCTCGGAGTGGAAAATTGAATAAAACAAATGTGCTACAGGATGCTAAGGGTAACATGTACATAGCAACCTCTGTTTGCAGAAATTATGCACAAGGAATGGGCAGAAAATTCAATTAGGTGAATTTCCTACTAATAATCTTACATACACTTATTACGACAGAGGAAGTCGAGAGAGAGAGAGTTTTAAATTCATTATGTACAACTTGTCTTCAAGGAGAAGAAAATCATTTCCTGGGAAATCTCTGGATGGCTTCAGAGACACGGATGCTATAATCACAAGCATAAGCATCAGCTTGTTGCTTTCATAATTTGTTTACCAGTATTTTTACTTAAAAACATAGCAGTATTACTGACCACTAAAGCAGGGGATATATGATATCATCATGGCAATCCCTAAGACTCATTTGTCCTCATTTCAAGCCGAAGTATGATTTTGAAACTGACACTT
Organism: Nerophis ophidion; assembly: GCF_033978795.1. Lineage (NCBI taxonomy): Eukaryota > Metazoa > Chordata > Actinopteri > Syngnathiformes > Syngnathidae > Nerophis > Nerophis ophidion. Next base: position 40,674,798 of record NC_084612.1, read on the forward strand.
TCATGTTAAAAGATTTAAATAACAAAATACAAATATCCTTCAGATATAGATTGTGAGTGCTATAATTTTACCGCAAAACGCCGCCGCTCTTTGTTGTATCATAATATGATTATATTATTGAATTACTTTTGCAGGTCTTATTACTGTGTAAGCTTTAGTTTGATTCTACTGCAAGAAAAGGTGGACCTTTGAAGCACAAGCTCCTTTGGAATGTTGTAACAATTAATCTAATGAGATGTGGACCACAAAACCAACATATGCAATAGTACATTAGTTAGGGAGACATAAGTAATGCACATATTATTGTTTGAACTACACACAGCTCACAAGTAAATTGTGTAACTTAAATAAATAAAAGTAGAATAGTGTACATGAATATTCTGCACTGGAATGGAGTGGCTCTGTATTCAGCAAAATGTGATTTAACAGCCAGTGTAAAATCTGAGCAGGTCACAATTTACAGTTTGAAAAAGCATCTTGAATTTAATATTACATTTTATGTTAAATTAAATATACCCTAACTCCAAAGGGAATAAGCGGTAGAAAATGGATGGATAAATATACCCTACTTTCGAACGTAACAATTTGGATGAGATCTAAGTAGAATTTGTTCTGACATCACAGCTGCGTAACCATAACATAGCTGAGCGCGTTTAATTGAAATTTTATTTAAGTGCGATGAGGTGGCAACTTGTTCAGGGTGTACACCGCCTTCCGCCCGAATGCAGCTGGGATAGGCTCCAGCACCCTCCGCATCCCCGAAAGGTAGAAAATGAATGGATGGATGGATGGGCCCTTAAAACATTTTATTTGGAAATTTTGCGAAATGTGACAATATATCCTAATCACCATAATTCCATGGGAATATCCCATTTAGGCGTTTTTTTTTGTTTTTTTTTAATCCAGGTTAGTATGTCAAAAGTGTACATGGGAAATGGCATAGCATGTTAAAGAGGAACTGCACTTTTTTGGACTTTTACCTATCATTCACAATCCTTAATTAAGACAAGAACACATATGTTTCCTTTTTTAATGCATTCTAAATAGAACATAAATGTGATCAAAAGTCAGCTTCCAATGGAGCCCACGGGAGTTGCTCTATTCTGCCTATAAAAGCCCTTAGAACGACATTCAAACACCTCCAATAAAGTTTTATATACGTGCTGTGACTATATATGTAATGTAATAGCAGGCAGAATTATAACAGCATTTAATATTTATGTATTTTGATCATTTTAAGCATAAGCAATGCATTAATTTTCAAAAACGCATCATGACGTTCGCTTTTTTTTACAGCATAACTGATTACTACTCAGAGGTGTGGACTCGAGTCACATGACTTGGACTCGAGTCAGACTCAAGTCATGAATTAGATGACTTTAGACTCTACTTGACAAAATGTAAAGAGACTTGCAACTCAACTTAGACTTTAACATCAATGACTACCATGAATTGATTAACGTGGACCCCAACTTAAAAGCCTACTGAAACCCACTACTACCCACCACGCAGTCTGATAGTTTATATATCAATGATGAAATATTAACATTGCAACACATGCCAATACGGCCTTTTTAGTTTACTAAATTGCAATTTTAAATTTCCCGGGAGTTTTTTCTTGAAAACGTCGCGTAATGATGACGTGTACGCGTGACGTCACGGACTGTTGGGAAACACACAGCTAAAAGTCGTCTGCTTTAACGGCATAATTACACAGTATTTTGGAGATCTGTGTTGCTGAATCTTTTGCAATCTGTCCAATTAATATTGGAGAAGTCAAAGTAGAAAGATGGAGTTGGGAAGCTTTAGCCTTTAGCCACACAAACACACGGTGATTCCTTGTTTAAAATTCACGGAGGTGAAACTTTACTATGGATCACAGCGAACATGGATCCCGACCGAATGTCAACCGGCAGGTTTTCGTGAGAAAATTGTGGTAAAAAGTCGCTTCTTACCGGAGATCAGCTGAGCTTGTGCCGCCCATAAAGCTGCCGTCGACTTCCCTGAGACACTGCGCGTCAAGACACCCGTGGACACACACTTCCGACTATCAGGTACTGTTAAACTTACTAAAACACTAGCAACACAATAGAAAGATTTAGGATTTCCCAGAATTATCCTAGTTAATGTCTCTAAAAACATCTGAATCCGTCCCAATGCAATCGTGTTTTTTTTTTTTTCTTTTTTCCTAGTCCGTCGCAAACAACATCCTCAAACACGAATCTTTCATCCTCGCTCAAATTAATGGGGAAATTGTCGTTTTCTCTGTCCGAATAGCTGTTTTTATTGGATGCTCCCATTAAAAACAATGTGAAGATGTGAGGAGCCATCAACATGTGACGTCATCGTCTGCTACTTCCGGTAGAGGCAGGGCTTTTCTGTTAGCACTGAGAGTTGCGAACTTTATTGTGGATGTTCTCTACTAAATCCTTGCAGCAAAAATATGGCAATATTGCAAAATTATCAAGTATGACACATAGAATGGACCTTCTATCCCTGTTTAAATAAGAAAATCTCATTTCAGTAGGCGTTTAAACAATTTGAAAAACTTATTCGGGTGTTACCATTTAGTGGTAAATTGTACGGAATATGTACTGAACTGTGCAATCTACTAATAAAAGTTTCAATCAATCAGTCAATTTTGACTTGACTCGGACTTGAGCCTTTTGACTTGTCAAGACTTGCTACTTTCCCCAAAACCCAAAGATTAAAAAGTTATTCAGGAGCGCCTGGTAAATATTTTATTGTGTAAGTGTGTGTCTGTCAGCGTGTTTGCTACTTGTCAGCTTGTATGCTCTCAGTACAACATCCAATCAAATTAGTACTACGTTGTTCTCATTCCACAGCATTCAACCAATCAAATTGCAGGAAAACCAATGAAGAAGAAATGTCAAACAACGCGCTAGTGAGAAAAATTATGCCAAAGTTGGTTTCGTTCAGGTATTAAAATTACGACTTGGTCAACAAAAAACAAATTGCCGTATGCAAAACATGCAGTTCCAAGATTACAGACGGAGACGCAACAACTTCCAACTTGGTTTGACATTTGAAGTTGCACAAAGAAGGGTAAGTTTTGAATGTAAGCTAACGTTTATTGGCTAAGTAACGTGACTTTTATTTGCTGTGCAGTTAAATCATTGAGGCTGTAAACTCACTGCTAACGTAATAACCATAAACATCTTATAAGTAGACGTAGTAGAGATGCGCGGTTTGCGGTCTCGTCCGCGGTTAAACCGCGTGTCGGGCGGGTGACATGACGAAAAAATAGATTTTAATTAGATTCGGGCGGGTGGCGGTTGAACCATCCGGAAATATTTGATATACATGGTTCTGGGATCGGTATCCTTTGCCATTTAAAGAGTGAAGTGAAGTGAATTATATTTATATAGCGCTTTTTTTCTAGTGACTCAAAGCGCTTTACATAGTGAAACCCAAAATCTAATTTTCACATTTAAACCAGTGTGGGTGGCACTGGGAGCAGGTGGGTAAAGTGTCTTGCCCAAGGACACAACAGCAGTGACTAGGATGGCGGAAGTGGGGATCGAACCTGCAACCCTCAAGTAGCTGGCACGGCCGCTCTACCAACCGAGCTATACCGCCATTTTAAGAGCCTTTTAAGACCCGTGTCACAAGGCGAAGAAGACAATAGGAGACGCTAATATTCTCTAGAATGACTGCCGGCAGTCACCCAGATAATAAGTATTAGGGCGTGCTATGGAGCCATTGACTTTGTCGTTTTCTACAACATGTACGATCTGCTTGTCAGTCCAGTATCATGTTGCGTGTGGCTTCCGCAGCAACACGTACACGACTGCAAGGCATACTGGGTGACACAGTATGCCTTGCATACTGTGTCACCACTTGTTGTGACACAGTATTAGTCACCAATACTGTGTGACTAATGGTTGTGATATAAACAATTTTAACACTCTTAGTAATATGCGCTACGCTGTGAAGCCACACCAAACAAGATTGACAAACACATTTCGGTAGAACATTCTCACAGTAACGCAACATAAACGCAACACAACAAATACCCATAATCCTTTGTATCCATGACAATTCCTGACTATTTTATACACCCCACTAGCAAATTCCGTCTTCCCCAACAATGTTAGTGTTTGAATATTGTTACTTGAAGACTTATTTTGGTTACAATTATACTGTTAAGAAAGTATTGTCTTATATTTTGCCAAAAATGAGAATGCATCATAATCAGTGGCGGCAGGTGAATTTTGTTTTAGGTGGGTTTGAAAGGTTGTAAACCAAATACCTGTGGGGGGGGGGGGGGGGGGGATCTTTGCTCCTTCACAACTCTGCGGTAATATTCTTTTCACAAAATACAACCATCCATCCATCCATCCATTTTCTACCGCTTATTCCCTTCGGGGTCGTAGGGGGCGCTGGTGCCTATCTCAGCTACAATCAGGCGGAAGGCAATAGTACATTAATGTTTAATCTTACTTGTGGAAAGTAATCCCGCAATTCCTATCTTCAACAGTCCGCTCATTTGAGCAGGAAAACGCTGAACCTGTACCTGTCAACTGTCAGTTTAGGCAGCTTGCCGGCTCCTCATCACCACTTTAAGATGGCGGCCGAATTGCTCGCGTCCCAGCAGCCAATGTTGCGTCTACTTATAAGATGTCTATGGTTATAGCGTCATTGGAAACACGGCAATCTGTTGCATCCACTGCAGTACGCTACCTTATTCATTCTTTTTGTCAAGTGATTTTTTTTAAGCAGGGTTGCATGAGGTACCTACACATATTGTTACGTTAGTGATTGTATCACACACAGTAACGTAACGTTAGACGGCGGTTAGCAGCACAGCGTATTTTAGCCACCTACAAAAAGACAAACAGTCAAATATGGGTTGAAAAGGATTTGCAAATCATTCTATTCTGTTTATATTTACATCTAACAGAATTTCCGAACTCATATGGAAACTGGGTTTGTACAATGATAACAAAAGTACAGTTGCACTTGTTTTTTCAAATGTGTTTATTTTGTAAAGGAATGAGTTAAATGTTTACAATGACTGGTTAATAGTGCTATTATGAAGTGAAATGTGAACACTTTATTTTCCTGCAATTTCATATGCACTTGTTTTAATAAATAAATACAGCGTTTTAAAAGCATACACACTCTGTGTAAATATATTAGTCTGTGGTTAAAAGGACTTGAAAGGACTCGGATCTCAAAATGCAGGACTTGGGACTTGACTTGAGACTTTCCAGTCTTGACTTTGGACTTGACTCGGGACTCACCTGTCTTGACTCGGGACTTGACTTGAGACTTGAGGGCAAAAACTTATGACTTACTTGTGACTTATAAAAAACAATGACTTGGTCCCACCTCTGTTACTACCTCACTCCAGACTTTATGACAGCCAACAAACATAATAAAATATCACTTACTGTACAAGCTCTGCTGTCATTAGTATGCAGACTGCTAGAATCTTGTTATATTTCGGTTTAAATGATGAATGACTCATAATCCTCCCGGAGAAAAGGGAGATTGGAAGCAAGCGTCTTTTCGTGTTTTTCTTGCCATTTCTAGGTCCAAATTGGCTGTCAAAGTGTACCAACTTGTCAGAATATGTCCTTATCCTTCTACTAACCAGGTGATCGACAATAAACTTCCACCAGCAGGGAAGTGAGGAACCAGCTTACCACTCGATGATGTCAATATAGGCACACAAGCTTGTGATCACGGCACTGCTTTAAATAGTTTGTCTGTATTAGCGCTTATAATAACAATATCACAAATACTTGGTTAATATTCAAGTCACAAAATGTAAATGGAGTGTTTTTGGTGGTTTTTGGATGGTTATTGTGGGCGGAAAAGAGGACCTCTCTTGACTTTTATTTACGTTTAATTCACAAGTTAAAATGCATTAAAAAAATTACAACCATCGTCATGTCTTTCATTGGAGTTGATTTTGATAATGATTGTGAACGATAGGCAAAAATACTCCAAAAAGTGCAGTTCCCTTTTAAACTTCTATGATCAATGCGTGCATGGCTCCACTGGTAGAGTGGCTGTGCCAGCAAGTTGAGGGTTCCAGGTTCGATCCCCGCTTACGCCATCGTAGTCAGTGCTATGTCCTTAGGCAAGATACCAGTTCCCCTGGTTTAAATGTAATGTTTGTAATGTTTCACTATGTAAAGCGCTTTGAGTCACAAGAGAAAAGCGCTATATTAAATGTAATTCACTTCACATTAATGCCAAAATAACAAGTCGTATAAAAATTTACACTTTCGTAAGGTTTTTTGTAGTGTCTTTATGGACTTTAAAAATGTTAACAACATTCATACTGTAAATGATGTCCAATTAAAAATGCGTTCAGTATCTCTATATTTTACTTATTATTTTATGAAAACCAAAACATAGAACATAAAAAAACTCAAAACCTAATTGGAGACATAAAATACGTGTTTTTGTTTGAGTTTTTTCATGCATGTCTGTGCTTGTGTGTATTTTGCTATACCTTGGGAGTGTGTGTGTGTGTTTGCATGTGTGTGTGCGTGCGACTGTTTGCGTGCGTGTGTGCAGGGAAGCCATCAACAGACTGTGTAAGAGGCTGTCTGTGAAGACCACAGTGAAAAATAAGAGTGTAAGGCAGGCACACACACAAACACATTCGGAAAGAAACACAAAAAGACTATTTTGTGTGTGTTTCTTTGCGTCATTAAAAGCCTCAACACAAGCAGCTGTCTTTTGTACTGGGTCAAAGCAATCTGCAGTTTTCGGGCAGGAAAGTCATCCTCACCGTGTCCGCCGACACCCTCAAGCTTATTGCCGCCTCCTCACAGGTGAGCACTTTAACACAACACACACCTGTCAATGCACATAAATGACGATTCATGTAATAAAACTTTTTTGTATTTGTCTTTTTCAGAGAATAGCGCAACACTCCATCCAGGCGATTTCATTTGCCTCAGGAGGAGACCCTGTATGTTTGTATTCTTACGTGGGTCTTACCTTCTCTTGTAATTCCATGTACAGGACTATTAAATCAACTTCCTAAACTAATTACTCTTATCTGCAATCTTTATTTGCAAATGACAGGAACTGGGAAGTTCAGCCTAGGTTTTCTTAACTGTAGGCTGATTGTTAGATGCACAAATCCAAGCAGTTCTCGTCGACAGTGGCTGCATGCAATGCGGTCCAAATCCTGAATGATAAACATACTGTATACTTGGAAGGATTAAAACATTATATTCAATTTCATGCTTCTGGCTGCAGCGGCCAAAGACGAATCAAAACAAGAATGTAGTCTGCTGATTTTTTTGATTATCTAAGTCAGGGGTCGGCAACCCAAAATGTTGAAAGAGCCATATTGGACCGAAAATACAAAAAAAAAATTCGACTGGAGCCGCAAAAAATGAAAAGCCGTATACAAGTGTTATAATGAAGGCAAAACATGACGCCAGTATCTATATTAACCTACTATCAAAATGTCGCAGGCTGACTCAAATTTTCGTTGACAGAAATGTTGAAATAAAAACCAAGTCCGAGTCCATGGTTCTCGCCCGTAAAAGGGTGGAATGCCATCTCCGGGTTGGGGAGGAGACCCTGCCCCAAGTGGAGGAGTTCAAGTACCTAGTAGTCTTGTTCACGAGTGAGGGAAGAGTGGATGGTGAGATTGACAGGCGGATCGGTGCGGCGTCTTCAGTAATGCGGACGTTGTACCGATCCGTTGTGGTGAAGAAGGAGCTGAGCTGGAAGGCAAAGCTCTCAATTTACCGGTCGATCTACGTTCCCATCCTCACCTATGGTCATGAGCTTTGGGTCATGACCGAAAGGATAAGATCATGGGTACAAGCGGCCGAAATGAGTTTCCTCCGCCGTGTGGCGGGGCTCTCCCTTAGAGATAGGGTGAGAAGCTCTGCCATCCGGGAGGAACTCAAAGTAAAGTCGCTGCTCCTCCACATCGAGAGGAGCCAGATGAGGTGTTTCGGGCATCTGGTCAGGATGCCACCCGGACGCCTCCCGAGGGAGGTGTTTAGGGAACGTCCAACCGGTAGGAGGCCACGGGGAAGACCCAGGACACGTTGGGAAGACTATGTCTCCCGGCTGGCCTGGGAATGCCTCGAGATCCCCCGGGAAGAGCTAGACGAAGTGGCTGGGGAGAGGGAAGTCTGGGTTTCCCTGCTTAGGCTGTTGCCCCCGCGACCCAACCTCGGATAAGCGGAAGAAGATGGATGGATGGAAATGTTGAAATACAATACTGATTCTACCCATTTTTACAACATCGGAAAACATTAGTAAAACAGAGGCTTCTCAGAGGGTGAGATAACGTTTAGATATCACTCGCTTACAATGGTCTTTTTCGAATGGATTTATAACAATCTATGCAAGCTGAAATGCAGCCAATATTACATATAGATACTATTTCATTACAAATGCAGATATAAATTAAATAGACAGAGGATATAGGAAATTGAATGAGCTCAAATATACATACAAGTGAGGCATAATGATGCAGTATGTACATAAAGCTATCCTAAATAGCATGTTAGCACTGATTAGCTTGAAGTCATGCACTGACCACATATGCCTGCAAATAACATCAACAAAGCTCACATTTGTGCATTCACACACAGCAAAAATAGTTTTGTGGACAAAATGAGACAAAGAAAAAGTGGCGTAAATCTAGAAAGTTGTACATGTAAACAAATTCCGGTGAGTTCAAGGACTGCCAAAATTAGTAGGACAAAACGGCACTCGTCAAATACTCTCATCAGAAAAGCATGTTTAATATAAATAGTGGGATTGTCCTCCTAGAAAAAACCCATTAAAACAAAAATATATTTTTTCCCCCTTCTTTTTCTATTTTCATCCATTTTTGAAACGCTCCAGGGAGCCACTAAGGAGGCGCTAAAGAGCCGCAGGTTGCAGACCCCTGATCTAAGTAATCTTCGAGTCATCTTAATGGACCATATTATTCATATTGATTTATTTTATTTTTATTGGTGTCTTAAAATAAAATCAGAGATTAAAATTTAATGACTAATGAATTAATCGTTTATAACCGACATCCACAGCAACCCTGTGATTAGTCTGATTAAATTGTTTAGTTTATTATCTACTGTGTATGTACGACAGGGGCCGGCAACCCAAAATGTTGAAAGAGCCATAATGGACCAAAAATACAAAAACAAAACTGTCTGGAGCCGCAAAAAGTTAAAAGCCATATTCTTTCTTTCTTCTTTCTTTCTTAGTTTATTTAGAACATGAACATACTTACAACATAATACATCAGACAATTTCATATCATTTCACATCACATCATGTCCGAAAAGGAGTAGGAAGAAGCAAAGCTTATTTCATCCTACCCCTTTCCCACGTCAGAGCGTTTACAAATATATAAATTCATTTACTGGCCTTTTTTATAGTAAAATAGTAAAATGACATCCGTGAATGAGTAATACAACAGTTTTGTAATATGTAATTAAGTAATTCAGTCATAACATACTGAGATGAAGAATATCTCATTTTCAATAATGTTGAAAGTGTTTCTCATAATTCTTCTTCTTTGTACTTTGTAAGCACTATTAATTTGAATAGCCTCTTAAACTGGATCATATCAGTACAATGTTTAACTTTTTTACTTAATCCATTCCATAATTTAATTCCACATACTGATATGCTAAAGGTTTTAAGTGTTGTCTGTGCATACAAATGTTTTAAATTAGATTTTCCTCTAAGGTTATATTTCTCCTCTTTAGTTGAAAATAATTGTTGTACATTATTTGGTAGCAGGTATAATTTGCTTTGTACATCATTTTAGCTGTTTGCAATTTTACCAAATATGTAGTATATATTATATTACATACAGATAGTGTGTCATGAGATATAAATTGAATTATGAGGACTTAAAGGAAACTAAATGAGCTCAAATATAGCTACAAATGAGACATTATGATGCAATATGTACATGCAGATAGCCTAAATAGCATGTTAGCATCGATTAGCTTACAGTCTTGCAGTGACCAAATATGTCTGATTAGCACTCCGCATAAGTCAATAACATCAACAAATCTCACCTTTGTGCATTCACGCACAACGTACGTTATAAGTTTCGTGGACAAAATGGGACTGAAAAAGAAGTGGCATAAATCACGTCTGAGAAAGTCGAAGAAAGTTATGTATGTAAACAAGCTAGGGTGAGTTCAAGGACCGCCAAAATTAGTAGTACAAAACGGCGCTTGCCAAATATTCGAATCAGTGAAGCATGTTCAATACAAACAGTTTGCTTTATAGCAATTAGGGAGGTTTGTGTCATGTTTGTCCTCCTACAGAAACCAAATTAAAACAAAAAATTTGTTTTTTTCCCCTCATTTCCATTTTTCATATATTTTTGAAAAACCTCCAGAGAGCCACTGGGGCGGCGCTAAAGAGCCGCAGACGGCTCCAGAGCCGCGGGTTGCCGACCCCTGATATACTATATATATATGTACACTTTATACTGTATATATACACACACACACACTATATACTGTATAATATATATTTGTATTACATTTCAGCCTTTTTGCTCTTTGACCCGATCTTTGCTAAGGGTTTTTTTTGTTGTTGTTTTTCTACAATTAAAAAAAAAAAATAGCCGTGGCCAGACTTTTGTCACACTTGTGATTAAGTTTTAACATTGAAAATTTCAAAACAAAATAATAATAATAAACACCGCAGAATCAAATGTATTTCCCCAGAACACATGTTATCGTATAATCAAACACATCACATGTTTTCTTAACATGTCCAAAAAGGAGTAGGAAGAAGCAGAGCTTTTTTAATCCTATACCCCTTTTCTACCTCAAAATAAACTTCAACCAACCTGTAGCGGTAAAGTCCTATACTATTACTGCTACTGGTTGCCGAATATAAATTAAGCTAGTTCAGACGTGTGCAGCCGGCTAATGATTTATGTCCAAAATTGTGTCCATATTTAATTTCATAAGGTCACATTTATATAACACACTTTGTACAAAAACAGAAAATACACGGGAGCAAACAAATACCAGCCTGGCACAGTCAAAAACTGTTGCGCCTCTACTCAGCAACACCTGAGCAACATCCCGACTCCTCCCTAAATAGACAGGCACTTGGCCTTGGAGCCAACCCCTTTAGTGACGTCATCAATTTGACAGACAGAAAGTGTATTTGGCTCTAACACAACCAACCAACTAACCAACAGTCAGTTTACTCCAACTAGCATTACAAAACACCAGTTAAACTTTTATTCTGAAATGTAATTTCAAGCACAAAACCGGAAGTAAATAGTATTCAAGATTTTAGTCTGTGCTAATAAATGATATGCATAAAAAAGCTTGTTTTGAAGCATTCCAATGGTGTTTTCAAACATAAATACATTGTTAATACAGTGACAATACACACGCTGTGTGCCGAAAACACTAAATACTAAAACAATATCCGTACTGACAGTTATATCCAACAAAACCTTATTAACACTGTTTTAGCAAGCATGGCTAATTTAGCACCCGTCATGTTACGAGCACTAAGTGGTCCTTCATTCGAAAATATAAACAATCCTGTATCTAAAGGCAATTCATTCTTGAAAATGATGTTGATGTTTGAGTGCTAACACCTTAATGAATAAAAACTAATGTACTGTGTTTACAGGACATGGAAGACTACATTGCATATGTTGCCAAAGATTTTGACAATCAGAGAGGTATTACTTACTATGGGGCTCATGTCAAAATAAAATCTATCGAGTTGCTGAATAAAGACTCACTTCCTGTCCTCTTCCTGTCAGCGTGTCACATCCTGGAGTGTCCTCAAGGTAGAGCAGCAGAGGTCATCAGCAGCATCGGTCGGGCCTTTGAGTCCCAGTTCCGACAGCTCCTGGGTCACACGCCGTCTCTCATCTCCGCTGATCCCAGGTCAGCATATCAGATATTGTTCAGTATATCGGGTCAGGCATAAAACTTTCAGTTTAGGACATGGGTGTCAAACTCTTGACCGCGGGCCAAAATTGGCCCGCCGTGTACCGTATTTTTAGGATTATACTGTAATTCGCTCCGGAGTATACGTCGCACCGACCGAAAATGCATAATAAAGAAGGAAAAAAAACATATATACGTTAGGCTGACCATATTCTGAAATCCCAAAAGAAGGACACATATATGCGTGCCAAGGCGGGCAGCACGCCAAGGCCGGGAGTTGGTGAACATTTTCCAAAGATACTCGAACTTGCTTTATAAATAATATATTTATTTAAATAAAGCATTTTTTCTCCTCTGTTGACTGCTGTGTTGGCGCTAGGGATTTTTTAAAATGGGGTCCCAGGGACCCCATCAAGTCATAAAAATGGGGTCCCACAGTAAATTTTTGGGGTCCCACTTTTTTGTAAGCGTTTTGAAAACAAATGATAAACGTATTCATTATCCTGTTGTAGCTCACATTCTATATCGTATTTTGGAAAAAGGTTGTCATAAACGTTCCTTAATTCATTAAAAAATATATATATATAATAAATACAACAAATGTGTATACCTATGTAAATGTATTCAGTTATAAACATTCATTCACTTTCTTCTTTCCTTCATGGATCTAAACTTTACCGCTGCTGGTAGTTTTTTGTATGTTTTTATTTAATACGTTGTAGTTGTATTTATTTCAGTATAAAAGTGTAAAAAGTGTTTTGCTTGGGTCATGAAATGATGATAATGGTGTGCCAGGGCATACATACATTTTATATTTAACGCTTAAATCTCTGTGGTCTACATCAACTTCACATCTATCCTTCATTTCAAAATGTTTTAGTTTTTTTATGTTGTTTTTTTGTTTGTTTGTCTGGTCATTACCACCAGGTGTGGCAAGGCTGCCTAACCCCCCTGCCCCCTCCTTAGGGACATATTCCAGATGTCCCCTGGAAACAAAAACGGAAAGAGTTAAAAATTCAAGGGAGGGCAGAGGCAGGACTTGGCGTGGTGGAGTTGAACACCACTGAATTTGGCGAGGCGGGCAACCACGGAACGGCCACATTAGTGGCCGATGAGGAGGCAGAAGCGAGTGGTCCCGACACACCGACAGCCGTAAAGGTCCATGCTGGGGTCCTACGCATCACTGTCGGTAGCGCGGAGTGAGTCCATAAGACGGCCACTTTCTTGGCCGAGGAGGAGGTCGTCGCGTGTGGTACCGGCGCACCAGCAGCTGCGAAGGTCCACACCGGGGTCCTGTGAATCGCTGCCGACAGCGTGGAGGGAGTCCATAAGAAGGCCACTTTCTTGGCCGAGGAGGAAAAAGTCGCAAAGCCGGCGGCGAAGATGACAAAGATGACAGCGTAATGGAAGGAACCATCAACAATGCTGACAGCATCATTGGAGGAGCAGCTGATGACGATGATGACAGCGTTGTGGGCAGATTCCCGCCGGTGACGATGAAGATGGTGGTTCCGTGTTGAGTCCCGTCGGTGATGAGGAAGATGGCGGCTCCGTAGGAAAGCCCGCCAGAGAGGATGATGTGGTTGTGAGAGGAGACGGCGACAACAGGGATGACAGCAGTGTGTGCTTCCCAGCACCACTGCTGAGAGTAGACCCCCTTTCATATATAAATATATATATATGTATGTATAGCTTTGTAAGGTCCAGGAGCCGGGCTCGTGCCTGCACAGGGGGACCCGTGGTGGCAATGTGGTGTACCACACCATGCTTGACGGTAGCTGACGAGAACGTGGGCTGCGCCAGGGTGGGGAACTCAGCGAGGAGGCGAAGAAAGAAAGCTGCAGTGGGTAGCATGCTGGAAAGCCTGATGCTGTCTTTCGCGCTGAGACAGCACTTGTACATGCAGAATATAATCGCAGCCACCAAGTGCCTGTTTTTTTACATCCACAAGAAGGCCAGAAGCACAGACAAAATCTGCACCAATGAGCGGCACCGTCACTTTAGCAGTTACAGTTCCAACTGAAACACTGTCCACCAAAACACAGCTCCACGTACCGGATATCGTAAGTGCGGATAGCGCTGCTATTGGCCGCTTCCATAGGGAGGCCATGGGACTCAGACAGCATGTCCAACCTTGATGCTGGTAGGACGGTCCTCTGCGCACCTGTGTTACACAGGAACCGTCGTCCAGAGAGGGAGTCCTGGATAACGAGCAGCTTGCAAGTTAAAAAAGTTAAAGTACCAATGATTGTCACACACATACTAGATGTGGCAAAATTATTCTCTGCATTTGACCCATCACCCTTGATCAACCCCTGGGAGGTGAGGGGAGGAGTGGGCAGCAGCGGTGCCGCGCCCGGGAATCATTTATGGTGATTTAACCCCCAATTCCAACCCTTAATGCTGAGTGCCAAGCAGGAAGGTAATGGGTCCCATTTTTATAGTCTTTGGTATGACTCGGCCGGGATTTGAACTCAAGACCTACCGATCTCAAGGCGGACACTCTAACCACTAGGCCACTGAGTAGGTTGTAAGTAAGTAATGGTAAATGGGTTGTACTTGTATAGCGCTTTTCTACCCCTTTTTAAGGAGCCCAAAGCGCTTAAAAAGCGCTTTGACAGTATTTCCACATTGGCCCATTCACACACTGATGGCGGGAGCTGCCCTGCAAGGCGCTCACCAGACCCATCAGGAGCAAGGGTGAAGTGTCTTGCCCAAGGACACAACGGACGTGACTAGGATGGTAGAAGGTAGGGATTGAACCAGTAACCCTCAGATTGCTGGCACAGCCACTCTACCAACTTCGCCACGCCGTCCCCCGTAAGTACTGCCGACGCTCATGACTACTGCTGAGTGCCGACCCTGACGTTTTGCGGCGGCAGTCCACTGAAACTGCCAGGGGGACAGCACTGCCTGGCTTTGGTCCGAACCTGGTATGGAAAAAAAAGTAAGTCCAGAATACAGTTCACCGACTGGGTGACGCAGCAGCAGCAGTAAAAGTGGAAGTGCCAAAGGTCTTCTGTCCCACCTGGAAAGAATACAGCCACATAGGTCGGTTGGGAGGCTAAAAATAAATTGTCAGCAGCAAGTTCGCGGCAGTCCAAGATGGCCGTAATTGCTAAAGCAGCCTGCACCTGAGAAGGCAGGAGTCTCAGGAAAAGCTGCACGAAGAGGAATCCAGGCCTGTGCTCAGTTCTAGCATGTTGTCTATTCGTTCAGAGGGCCTGCAATCGCCAAGCCCCTGCAACGGAAAAAGGCGGCTAGCTCTCTTTGCGTCGGAAAGTTTGGATGTCTTTAAGAGGTGAGCCTTCAACGTAATATACTGGTTACCTCGGTGGATGCGTGAGAACACTAGCCATTCTGGTCGCCGTAGCGCTCCCGAGGGAGGAAACGACATAATAAAACTTAGTGTCGTCCTCGGTGATACCACGCAAGGCGAACTGTGCCTTGGTCTGGGCAAACCATGCAGTCGCGGAAGATTCCCAGACCTCAGGCAGCTTCAGAGAAACCGCCTTTGCCGTCATGGGTTGTACTTGTATAGCGCTTTTCTATTTTAAGGTACTCAAAAATGGTCATGGTCGATAGTATTCACTGAATTCATTCAGTGAAGCGTCGGGGTCACCATTGTTGCGCTTGTAACGCGAAAACAAGACAACTTGAAGTATCTTTTGACACACAAAAGCGTGTGCGCCGTTTATTGCATAAAAGACGAGACTGAACGACTGCTTACATCAGAGAGACTCAAAAAGGGGTCACAAAGACCCTCACCTTTGGGTAAATCTCCTGACGTTCACTTAAAGGGGCTGCACCGAATTACTCACTCTTAACTGCATACTGTATATGAATGCTGAAACAAGAACAACATTAAGTGCACAATAAAATGACAGTGAATAATGACGACAAAGTCAAATAAACAGGTGTGGTGAATTATGTCCTTAAAGCAACCCCAACAAAACCAAGGTAAAAACAAAAAAAGACAGATTTTCTTCTTTTCTGCTAACAAGTTCTTTACCAGTTCACTTCATGTTAGTAAAAATGTTAATGATATTCTTCTGTGAACGAGCAAACCTCCCCAGTGGATGTTTTTGCATTAATTTCGAGGATGTGTATTCAGCAGGATATAAAACCGATATTAGTTATTTTTCACAATAATGAAAAAACTAAATATTTAATGTTTTTTATTTTTATTCAAACAAATCCAATCAATAATAAATATCTAAAATTAGCAATCATTTGTATTTATACATATATTTTTATTGACTAACTAGATATTTTCATCCTAGCAGTCATGGAGTTCTATTTGTTTATTCAGCCCAGCAGCAGCAAAAAACAAACAAAACAAAATTTTTTTAAATAATGCTTTGGGTAATTTTCTGAAAGTAAAATTGAGACAACAGAGTCTAGTGGCAGTCATTACATTAAAAAATAATAAAATGCTTTTGTGGGTGGACATGGCCCGCGGACCTGCAGCGAAACGGGGTGTGCCAGGACGGGTTTAAGATCAGCGCCAGGTGTGTCGATGGCCCACCTGGGCCTGATTATCTAATCACCTGTCGCTCTGTTAAAAGGCAGCAGCCGGAGAGGAGAGAGGAGTTGGAGGTGGAGCTGGAGCGAGAAAGAGAGACAGAAGAAAAGACACTTGCTGAAAAGCCCAAACAAAAAGACTGTATTGGAAAAATAAAACCGTGTTCTAAAACTTTGAAAAGGAGCTGTCATATCGGTGATTGGTGGTCCGAGGAACCCGGAGGAAATAAACCTCCACAGCTTTTTTGGGGGCATCATTGTTAAGTGATGCAACCAGTTAGTATGTAGGCCTCCGGATTCAAATCTCGGCTCAAAATTCTGTTTATACTTTACATGTTCTTCCCATGGCTGTGTGGGTTTCTTCCCATTGGCCCAAAACATGCATGTTAGTACTTTAACGTAGACCAGCTAATGTGGCTGTGTGATAGTACATTGTGTAAACCTTACTACCCACTACCCAGTTTGAGGCCAGTGTGTGCAGGGCTGGACTGGATTTTAGATATATAGTCCAGGGTCAGGGTATTACCCCCACCTGGTACCTAAAGTCTACTGGAAATGGTCTCCAGTGTAGTCTTGACCCAGAACAGGATAATGTGTAAAGAAAATTAATAAATTGTGCTTTATTTGTTATATAACTGTGATAAATTATATTTTATGCTTGGTATTTGGTGCTATTGCATGTGTTTTGTGTGTGCTGGTAAAGTTACATGAATCCTTGAATCTGCAAATGTGAGTTCTGGGAAATGGAGATGATGATCTTATCCTGTGTGTGCAGGCCAGCCAGGAGAATTCTCAATAAATTTATCACAGAGGAAAGCATAATGGACCCAAATGACCAAGATGATGACGATGATAATGAAGCGGTCAGAGGCCATCATCACTACTATAATGTGATTCCAGGGAAGACACCGCCTCTTGGCGGAATAGAAGACCTGCGGGTCACAAGAGATGAGAAGGAACAAGAAGCTGGCAATCACTTGGTAATAAAACTTGAAAAAGTAAATAAATAGTCGCCCTCCTGTATTTACAGTAGATATTTTATTGTGGAAAGTTAATTAAGAAAATTCTGCAAATACATGAACACTGTAAATAAATGGATGAGCCGATTTGTTTAACCATCTGGGGACATCTGATTGTAATGATATTTTAAGCCAAACAAAACGTAAAAGTCCTGTTTTTTTTGTTGTTTGTTTTAGATTATTTGCTTCTTTTTTTTTTAAACTCCAGTCCTAAACAAAAATATCAACCATGTAATGTTTCTCAATTTTATAATGTTGACCATTTTGCAGGCCTTTAAAGCAGTGGTTCTCAACCTTTCTTCAGTGATGTACCCCCTGTGAACATTGTTTTAATTCAAGTACCCCCTAATCAGAGCAAAGCATTTTTGGTTAAAAAAAAAAGAGATAAAGAAGTAAAATAAAGCACTATGTCATCAGTTTCTGATTTATTAAACTGTATAATAGTGCAACATATTGCTCATTTGTAATGGTCTTTCTTGAACTATTTGGAAAAAAAGATATAAAAATGATTAAAAACTTGTTGAAAAATAAACAAGTGATTCAATTATAAATAAAGATTTCTACACATAGAAGTAAACATCAACTTAAAGTGCCCTCTTTGGGGATTGTAATAGAGATCCATCTGGATTCATCAACTTCATTCTAAACATTTCTTCACAAAAAAATAAATCTTTAACATCCATATTTATGGAACGTGTCCACAAAAAAATCTAGCTGTCAACACTGAATATTGCATCGTTGCATTTTTTTTTTTCACAGTTTATGAATTTACATTCATATTTTGTTAAAGTATCATTCAATAAATATAATTATAAAGGATTTTTGAATTGTTGCTATTTTTAGAATATTTAAAAAAAAAATCTCACGTACCCCTTGGCATACCTTCAAGTACCCCCAGGGGTACGCGTACCCCCATTTGAGAACCACTGCTTTAAAGGATTAAAATTTTAAAAAATACAAATAAAAACATTACGTGTTTGGTAATGTTTTACAGGCTGAAGTTGATCAGAGACTGAGTAAATAAAAAAATGTTTTATGTCATTTGAAAAATGAAGGACTTTTATATTCTATTTTGATTTGTTGTTTTTTTTTTGTCTAATAACTGCCAGTGTATCATACACCTTTAAAGAATTGGATATTGATTTTTTTTAACTTTAACATGGAAAAAAACCCTCTGAGGAAGAATCATGTATAATGGAGTAACACAACAAAAAAGTATGGCCAAAAATACAGTAAACATTCCCTGAAAGGAAAAACTAGCCCTTCCCCTGATGGTTACATGAGATATCAAAAAATCTGTGACCATGCACGCACACACACTCACACGTACACACACTCACATGTACACACAGTCACACATACATGTGCGCACAGACACACACACACAACAATGAACACACAACAAATTGAAATAACTCCGCATGGTCGTTTCAGGTGGCTTCCTCTCAAGATGTCTCGCTCTATGAGAACTGCTCCGTGACACAAGTTCTACCAACAGGTTTTTGGTCTTTTGTCTTTCCTAGGTTGATTGTTAAACCCTCACAATGTGTGCTTGTTTATCCCCAAGAGAGCAAACTTGATTTTTTTCTCTTAATAAGTGCAAATATGTTTGTTGACATTCTGGTTCTGTTCTCCATCAGACTCTGAGATGGCTGCCAGCAAGAGCGCGACAAACATCCACAACCTGATCCAGGAGGAATGTTGGTTTCATGGCAGGTGGGTCATCATTAATGCAACATGTGTAATAGCTCACAAAGTATGATGACCATCATAACCCTTCAGGACTGTACAGACAATATTTAAAGCAACACAACTATCGTCTTTAACGCCTATATTCAATTAAATGGTAAATGGGTTATACTTCTATTGCGCTTTTCCACTTTCAAGGTATTTTAAGCGCTTTGACACTATTTCCACATTCACCCATACATTCACACACTGATGGTGGGAGCTCCCATGCAAGGCCCTAACAGACCCATCAGGAGCAAGGGTGAAGTGTCTTGCTCAAAGACACAACTGACGTGACAAGGTTGGTAGTAGGTGGGGATCAAAACAGAAACCCTCAGGTTGCTGGCACGAAAAGTCTCCTATAATCAGTAGGTTCACAGCCTACTAAAAGCAAGTAACCTCTAATCAAATCAAATCAACTTTATTTATAAAGCACATTTAAAATTTACCACAGGGGTAACCAAAGTGCTGTACAATGGACAGGTTAAAAGATAATACAAGGACCGAGCAAACAACACAACACAAACAGAACATGATAAAAAATAAATAAATAAAACATAAAAACAGGTTCGCAGCAGGTGTATAATGGGGCGCCATTGCAGGATGGATATCAGTCAGTGTTAAAAGCCAAGGAATAAAAGTATGTTTTTAAGAGAGATTTAAAAAAAGGAAGAGAGGAGGCTTGTCTAACTCTATTATTATTAACAGCATTAACAGCTGTGGCTGTAAGCAACCCCCCTATGTACATGGGTTTTTAATGTTACTCCAGACTTGCAGCACAGTAGCTGAATGTGTCACGAGTGCACGTCATCCAGCAAATGTTGCATGTTACCCTGGTCGTATTATAATTATTTTGAACATGGATGTGACACACAGAGTTCAACATGTCCAAAAAAGTGTTGGAAGAAACGGAGTTTATTTATTCCTACTCCTTCTTCATTTTACAGCTATTAGTCTTTCATTCACTTCCTGTATTTAATCTGTGAAAAATATAAACATACATACATAATCGATGTTGATAAATAAGTGATGTGCATACCAATATATTAAATGTGTCATATTATGATTTTATTTCTACATTCAAAACACTTCTTTGTGGTCTACATAACATGTAATGGTGGTTCTTTGGTCAAAATGTTTTATAGAATATATTTTAAAACATTTCAAGCTGCTTCCTGACCGTCTCTTCAGGATTATGGGCGGTCTTATTTACGTGCCTGCACTTCGACAGCGAATTTTCCCGTCAGCCATGTTGTGGTTTTTAGTGCTTCCATATCGAGTCTACTGAAACATATCAATTATTGCAACACGCTAATTTGTGTTAAAAATGGCAGCAACAGAGGATGCATGTACATGTACAAGCCAGTCTGCCCCACAACAAGAGAATCATTACATTTCCAGGCACTGTATTAGTCTGATTTCTCAAATAGTTAGTTTTTTTTATATTTTCACACTTATGTGTGAAGTCAAAGTGTCCACCTACACTCTCAAATGCAACTTTGTGCCTCTCCTATACTGGGGGGTGCTTATTTCATTTTAGTGCGGATAACTGAATTTATTTTCCGGTTGACCTACAACGTCACACTAGGCATTGCAGATCCTTACAACTTGCTTTAAATGATGTCCGTTGTAATATTGACACAGTTTACAAATATTACGTCTCTAATGGCTATGCTGATGTTAAATAGCAGACAGCATCAATAAATGATCCTGGATTGCGCTACAAACATGATACTACTACCAAGATTGTATCGGGGCGGATGCAAAGAGTTTTGCCAAAGGAATTTTCGAACCAAAATCATTGAAACAAAACTTTTTAATTTCTCTGAGTTTAGTGCATGTACACGTAGTGAACGAGGAAAAAGAAGGACCTTTGTGACTACACCGCAGACTACAATAGCGGACTCGTGGAGAGAACTTTCGGTAAATGTACACCATAAATGGTTAATCTGCTGACGTCATCGGTGCAAAAATTTCAAACTGATTGTTTAGCGGACATATGGAGGAAAGCATATGTTTTATAAACATCTCTGCAATGACTCCATTGTTTGATTTTTGAGGCTTATACAGATCCCAAATACACAAAAAGCAGTACCAATAAGTAAGAAAAGTTAGTTTTGCATAATAAATCCTCTTTAGGTAAGATTTTCCCAAAGATATTATTTCTCCACTTTTGTTGGGAAGAATTGTTGTACATTTTTGTAGCTGGTTATACTTGTACTTATACAGGATTTTAGCTGTTTGTAGTTCCATCCATCCATCTATTTTCTACCGCTTTTCCCCCTTGGGGCTTGGGGGTGTTGGAGCCTATCGTACAAGATTATTACATTTTAGTTTTATTGATTTGATGAATAAAGGGTTTGTGTGTTCTCTATATTTCCCTCTATTATGTATTATTTTTAGCAATGAACCCATCACCGTTATTATTATTGACTGAGTAGTTTGCCGCCTACTGCTATTAAAACAAAACCAAAAAGTATTTCATGAAAGGAGCAAGAAAAGGAAGATATTTGCAGAGTGATGCTGTCCCCTGGTGGCCTTTTATAGGTACTGTTGATAAAAATGAAGTGTTTGTGTCTGTATGTAGGGAGCCAAAAACACATTTCGAGCTTTCTAGTTGTTTCTGTAATACTATACAGTATTGAAACATTGTTTACTCAGGCTAGGAAGAAAGCAGGCCGAGTCCCTTCTAACGTGTAGTGGAGACTTCCTGGTCCGAGAGAGCAGCTCAGATTGTGGTCAGTACGTCCTCAGTGGGATGGACGGAACCACAGTGAGGCACCTCTTGCTGGTGGACCCACACGGCCAGGTTGGTTTCACAATTGAATCTTCAAGAGCTTTGTCTGTGCATGTTCATCATCAGGTTTTATGTGTGTGTGTGTGTATGTGAGAGCAGGTTCGGACTTGTGACCAAGTCTTCCTGAGCGTAGGTCACCTGGTCCGCTTCCACATGCAAAACCAGATGCCCATCATGACCGGGAGCAGTGAGCTTTGTCTCAAGCAGCCAATCCTGCAGGGACTCTAACAAATGTGCAGTTGTGTGCACTGCTCTTGTTGACATTCAAACTTTTAGCCACATGCTACTTGTCCGGACTTGAAAATGTAGTCAGAAATTGTAAAAGAAAGGTCAACATTGTTTTTATCCTGCGAGGCCTTCTCATTAACAGACTCTGCATGAAGAAAGTGACACAACACGTATACTTTTCATTGTTTCAAAGCATTTGGTGTCAACACACACATTTTAATGTTTCGAAGTACAAAATAGTGTTAAAATTAATGTGTGAGGAAGCTCACAATTTATTTAGATTTTTGGTGTTTTTCATTACTTCAAATTGTATATTGCGTATATGGAATGTAGATGGCATATTTACCGG
Source organism: Nerophis ophidion (assembly GCF_033978795.1). NCBI lineage: Eukaryota > Metazoa > Chordata > Actinopteri > Syngnathiformes > Syngnathidae > Nerophis > Nerophis ophidion. Next base: position 40,697,355 of record NC_084612.1, read on the forward strand.
ATTAATAGTATTTCTATTTCAAGTAATTACACTCAATTCCCATTTTTGTGTCAATGTGCCTTTCTCTGTTTTTGTCACATCACCAAGAGCACAATCTCTAGTATTGTCTGTTTTAAAGGAGTTATGTGGAAGAATTGCATGTCAAGTCATCATTAAATGGCCCTGCATGTCACAAGGCATTAATAAATCATGTTCTTTTCTAATACCTTTATAACTGACAACAGTGGTTAACGGGATATGCTCATTTCAACATTAGATTTAGAGTCCTGAAATCAGCCTCGCCCTCCACCATTTGACCAATTAGGAAGTCTGTGAGTGTGTCACATCCAGGCAGAGGTGGGTAGTAACGCGCTACATTTACTCCGTTACATTTATTTGAGTAACTTTTGGGATAAATTGTACTTCTACGAGTAGTTTTTATGCAACATACTTTTACTTTTACTTGAGTATATTTATAGAGAAGAAACGCTACTTTTACTCCGTTTCATTTATCTACAATCAGCTCGCTACTTTTTTTTATCGATCTATTAATGTTTGTTTTGGTTAATGACAGAGCTTCAAAGTAGAATCTACGCATGCCTGCGTTTCACCAATCAAATGCAGTCACTGGGGACGTTGGACCAATCAAACAGAGCCAGGCAGTCACATGACCGTGATAGTAAAACCCGACTTAAACATGTTGACAAACTTATTCGGGTGTTACCATTTAGTGGTCAATTGTACAGAATATGTACTGTATTTTGCAATCTAATAAGAAAATGTTCAATCAATCAATCAAAAGTGTAAGGGAAAAAATACACTTTTTATTTTCAACCGTACTTCCCGTCAAAAGCCTAAAGGCTGATCGCACAGTTCCTGTCTTTACAATAAAAGTGCCGCTCCATTGCGCCTGCGCTAGCAAAATAAGAGTCTCCGAAAGCCAGCGCAAACAAGCTAGCAAGATACGGAGTTTGCCGCCAATGTATTTCTTGTAAAGTGTCCATCCATCCAATTCTACCGCTTATTCCCTTTCGGGGTCGCGGGGGGCGCGGGCGCCTATCTCAGCTACAATCGGGCGGAAGGCGGGGTACACCCTGGACAAGTCGCCACCTAAGTGTGTAAAACGAATATGGAAGCTGGACAAATAAGATGCCAAAAACCAACGACTTTCATGTGGTATTAGACAGAAAAGAGGAACTTTTTTTCTCCTCCATTTGAAAACGTGGACGTCTGAAAGTCATCAGAATCAGGTAATACACCAACTTATATTCTTGTCTTCATGAAAGATAGGAATCTATAAGTTAAACATGCATGTATATTCATTAAAACACCTTAAATATGTGAATAAAAACGTCTAAATAAATAAATATAAATTATATACTGTATATATAAATGTATGTATGTATATATATATATATATATATATATATATATATATGATATGTGTGTGTATGTATATGTATATATGAGCTAGATCACCTCGACTTGGTCATTTACTAAGTAATTGATAAACGTTGAAAAACTTATTGGAGTGTTACCATTTAGTGGTCAATTGTACGGAATATGTACTGTACTGTACAATCTACTAATACAAGTTTTAATCAATCAAATCAATGAATGCCTACTGAGGCTATGGTGCTGTTAAGTTATTGTGGCTCAATGGGCCATTTTTTAATTTTATTTTAATGTACTATTATTTCAATCAATCAATCAATCAATGTTTACTTATATAGCCCTAAATCACTAGTGTCTCAAAGTGCTGCACAAACCACAACACAAACCACTACGACATCCTCGGTAGGCCCACATATATATTATTGTTTTAGTTGCTTAAGAGATATTCCTGGCTCTGAATTTGCTCATTGCTATTTTTATGTTTTTGTGCATTATTTGTTGCCGTAATCAGGTTACTCATCAGTTACTCAGTACTTGAGTAGTTTTTTCACAACATACTTTTTACTTTTACTCAAGTAAATATTTGGGTGACTACTCCTTACTTTTACTTGAGTAATAAATTTCTAAAGTAACAGTACTCTTACTTGAGTACAATTTCTGGCTACTCTACCCACCTCTGCATCCAGGTTGCCAGTTACGCACCGCCACCTTCATGGAGCTACTGCCACTGGTAAAGTTACTAAACATGTAACCTTAAATCTAAAATGCGTCATTACGATTCTCAACTTATTTATGAAAAAGCCAGGAACAAAACGAGTATTTGTATCGGGGATGCCTTTGAAAGATGGAGACCGTTGAAGGGGGAGAAGATTTTTTACTTGACGCCAAACTTGCTGATTTCCTCTTTAATAGGTAAGTAAGGCATTTACGTTTTCTTATTACTTGTAATAAATGGAAATGGACATTTCGTATGTAAACTATATTGTCCAATACAGTCTATGATCTTGTTTAACAACGCTAGTATGTCCGTGCAACGAATGAGTAGCATGCTAGCCCGGTCAACGACACATCAACATATAGGCTAACGGGGGAAATATATGCTCGTTAAACTGTAAGTCGATGTATAATTGAACTGACCGGGCAAAATATATTTTCAACAAATAAAACCTGGGTGGTGTCAGTGCCTATTTTGCTCTATATATGCTGATACGCTTAGGAAAAGGGTTCCAACATTAACACAGCTGTCATGGCAATGTGAAGCATATGGTGACAGCCAAATCACATGATAAAATAATTTCTCATTCGTATTTTCATATTGTGGACTACATGTACCAAGTTATATGGCAATCTGAAATGTTTGAAACAGTAGCCTAAAGGCATACCTTTGTAAAATGTCTCCTCTTTAGTTTTGGGCGTACATTAGCCTGCTAAGTATGCTCTACTTATTTTCACCAGTATAACCCTTGCTAGCGTTGGTTGTAGTTCGTTTTAGTCTTTGTTTTCTGATAGTACTGAAAATAACCATATGATTGCCATTTGTTGGGATATTGTACGCAGGCGTGACACTTCTTCCTGAAAATAGCCTACTTTCTGTGTAAAATGTGTTGGTTAGAGATTTGTTATTCACAAAATGCTTGTCTATTTAGCTATTATGGTCCCAGCACCTCAACCACTAGTAAGAGGCAATGGAAGTTTGATGTTCCTTGGAGTAGCTCAGTCGATCGAGCTGGATTTGACTGCGTACCTGGCAACCTCAGTCAGGGAGAGGGGCAGGGGACTACAGAATTTTGACCATGATTGCAGTACCATTTCTTGCCAGATACTAACATATGGCTCCATTAAAACAGTTTTGTAACCAATTTTTATTTTTGTTAATTCTATTTTTTCCAGTCTAAAAAAAATGTTTTTGTCCTTCATGTAGTATTTGTTACAGGCGAATATATGCATTTCAATAAATCTAGATGTGATTTCAATCTGTTATAGTTTGAGCAAACCTGTTTTGTTCCCTAAAATGATTTAATACAATAGGGCTGTCAAAAATAACAACTTAAATTATGTGATTAATCACATATCTCATGATTAATCTCATGATTAATCACAAACAATTATTGCATTTATCATGTATAGCGTGGATGGTTACTTGAAAGGCAGTGCAGGTTGTTATAAGGTCAGGGAGCAGGTCAATGCACTGTATTTGCTGGCTAATTTCATTTGAAAATACACATTGACTGGACTTTAGATGCAATTTAGCAAATTTTAAACAAATAACTGTTGTGTGATAGAAATGTTTTACTGTATGACATTCTGACAATACAATTGTGTTTGTATGCAACTGTTGGCTCCCTTTTAAGAAAATTTTTAATTTAAAGTATACAAGCTAGTAATAACCCAATTCTGTCACGGCGCGTGCTCTAGGCCGCATGTCATCTGCGGCAGACTCTGCCGGCACCTCCTCTGGCAGCACACCAGGACACGCCCCTGCTCGCTCTGGCCACTTCACAGCCAAGCACCGGAAAAGCTGCAAACAATCTGCAATTAGCTCACCTGGGACTAATGAAGGCAGGCAGTATAAAGACCAGCAAACCCGAGGATCCTATGCCACAACGTAGTTCACTCTTTGTCATAAGCATCCTGTCTCTGTCATCCCTCCCGCGTACTTGCTCTCCTTGTTGCTTCCCAGGTTCCTGTGCCTTTTTTGTTTACCGCAGTGACATTCCAGTTTCCCGTGATCGAGCTGTGTGCCTCGACTCCCCTCTGGATATTGGACTGCCTCCCTCCATCCTCGACCCCTGCTTAGAAACGGACCTTGTTGCTTCTCTCCAGCCCTCCACAGCTTTCTTGCCCAATGACTACCTTCTCGCCTTGCCCTTCTCGTCTGACGAAGGATTCATCCAACACGCACTTACAACAAACCCTGGTAACATTTACATTGTTAATTCTACACATTGCACCAAAAACTAAAAGTAGCGTACGCCTCCCACACACTCATCATTAGGTTCAATTAACCTATTGAACTGATTCCCGCTGTGGTGTCGTATCCTTCTCCCGCCGTACGTAACAGATTCATCCAAATTAGTCTGATTATAGAATGTATAATTTAACAGCCTTAAAAAAGACTTTTTCACTGACCAGGCCGCAGTCAGCTGGGATAAGCTCTAGCTCACATATGACCATGATGATTATAAAAAATGCGTTATAGGAAATGCTGTAGGAAATGTACTTTTGTAATATTTAGATTAAGAAATGTAAATAAGGAACTTGTACCAGACATATAGATGATTTTGATTCTAAAGGTATGGATATTTATTCACCATGAACGTATTAGGGATAGGGAGTATTTCATTTTGTTTGATTACATGTTATTTTTTTAAATTCATGTTTTAATTTTTTTTCGTGAATGTCTGAACGGTCTTCTTTGACGTTTATTCATTTATTTTCAGTATTTTTATTTCCCCCTTTTTAACCGATCCCTTGAATGACTATCTTGAGATGAGTTGTTTTTGCCACTAGATGTCGCCACCGGGCCGCATTACGCAAAGGTGCGGCACTTAGAACATCACCAACCTGACGAAACCTCCTCAGACCCTCCCAATGACTTCACTGCTGTGTTTGTGACGACATCACGCTGACATTCCTGCCACGTTTCCTGGCACTTTATAAAAAAAAAAAATCAGCTTTTGTCACAATTTCCAAATAAGACCTGGAGCTGAAACTATGTCGTTGATTGTTTTCAGCTTGAGGGTTTCTGATACCATCGCAGCATTTTGCATGCTTTCTCTAACTTCCCACAATGCTTTGCTCGGTCACTAGTGCGCTCCTTCACGCCGTGCAAAGGTTAAACACAATAATAGTATGATGGCTTTATCTGATCGTGTCCTGGCCAAACTAAAACTCAGACATCCACAAACAAGCGTCTCTTTGAAAATGTGCATTTAGATGTGTTTTCCCCCTCTCTCCTCCAGGGGTTTCCCCACTTTCATTATGTCCCTGGCCTGCACATTCTCTCTGTGAGTCACCGCGACCTCGCCTGTAACATGTCAGCAACAACAACAATGAGCTGGCGCGTGATGCTCGTGGTCACGTCATGTACCAGGAGGTCACCACTCCCTCGTCAAGGTCAGTCAGGATGCTGTGCTGCACACCACAACTTATTTCACGCTCTGATATCAACACATTTGTCATTCGTCGTGGGACTCTTGACTCCTCAGTAAAGATGAGATTTATGACTTTTTAAAGGAGCTGGATCTCGAAGAGACGCTCCTGTCAAAGAGCTGCTCAAAAGACGAGCTCCATGTTTAATGTCTTCTTAGAATTTATTCCTGGAATATACTTGTTTATTCAACAAAATGATCACAAGTTGCAGATATTAAAAACAATTAAGATATGAAGAATTTACATTTTCACAAATTTGTAGGACATACAGTGCATCCGAAAGGTATTGAGAGCGTTTCACTTTTTCCAAATTTTGTTACATTACAGCCTTATTTCTAGAACAAATAAATTCAGTTTTGTCCGAAGAATTCTACAGACCAGTGTTTTTCGAACATTTTTTGAGCCACGGCACATTTTTGCGTTGAAAATATCCGGAGGCACACCGCCAGCAGAAACCATTAAAAAACAAAACTTAGTTGACAGTAAAAAAGTTGTTGTCGCAATTGTTGGATATAACTTAAAACCTATAGTGGCCTAGTGGTCAGAGTTTCCACCCTGAGATCGGTAAGTTGTGAACTCGTGAGATCAAACCCCGCCCGAGTCATACCAAAGACTATAAAATTGGGACCCATTACCTCCCTGCTTGGCACTCAGCATCAAGGGTTGGAATTGGGGGTTAAATCACCAAAAATTATTTCCGGGCGCGGCACCCATGTTGCCCAGTGCTCCCCTCACTTCCCAGGGGGTGATCAAGGGTGATGGGTCAAATGCAGAGGACACATTTCACCACACCTAGTGTGTGTGTGACAATCATTGGTACTTTAACTTTAACTGTCACAACATGCCCTGACTTATTTTGACTTTGTTGCTGTTTTCCTGTGTGTAGTGTTTTAGTTCTTGTTTTGCGCTCCTATTTAGACTTTTTCTCTTGGTTTGGTATTTTCCTGTAACAGTTTCATGTCTTCCTTTGCGCGATATTCCCCGCATCTACTTTGTTTTAGCAATCAAGAATATTTCAGTTGTTTTTATCCGTCTTTGTGGGGACATTGTTGTTTGTCCAGTCATGTTCGGATGTACACTGTGGACTCTATCTTTGCTTCGCAATAAGTCTTTGCTGTCGTACAGCATTCTGTTTCTGTTTACTTTGTAGCCAGTTCAGTTTTAGTTTAGTTCTGCACAGCCTTCCCTAAGCTTCAATGTCTTTTCTTAGGGGCACTCACCTTTTGTTTATTTTTGGTTCAAGCATTAGAAACCGTTTTACCTGCACTCTGCCTTCCGCTGTTTCCAACATCTACAAACCGTGTTTCCATATGAGTTGGGAAATTGTGTTAGATGTAAATATAAACGGAATACAATGATTTGCAAAACTTTTCCAACCCATATTCAGTTGAATATGCTACAAAGACAACATATTTGATGTTAAAACTGATAAACATTTTTTTTTTTGCAAATCATTAACTTGATGCCAGCAACATGTGACAAAGAAGTTGGAAAAGGTGGCAATAAATACTGATAAAGTTAAGGAATGCTCATCTAACACTTATTTGGAACATCCCACAGGTGTGCAGGCTAATTGGGAACAGGTGGGTGCCATGATTGGGTATAAAAGTAGCTTCCATGAAATGCTAAGTAAATCACAAACAAGGATGGGGCGAGGGTCACCACTTTGTAAGCAAATTGTCGAACAGTTTTAGAACAACATTTCTCAACGAGCTATTGCAAGGAATTTGGGGATTTTACCATCTACGGTCCGTAAAATCATCAAAAGGTTCAGAGAATCTGGAGAAATCACTGCACGTAAGCGATGATATTACGGACCTTTGATCCCTCAGGCGGTACTGCATCAAAAACCGACATCAGTGTGTAAATGATATCACCACATGGGTTCAGGCACACTTCATAAAACCATTGTCAGTAACAACAGTTGGACGCTACATCTATAAGTGCAAGCTAAAAATCTACTATGCAAAGCGAAAGCCTTTTATCAACAACATCCAGAAACGCCGCCGGCTTCTCTGGGCCCGATCTCATCTAAGATAGACTGATGGAAAGTGGAAAAGTGTTCTGTGGTCTGACGAGTCCACATTTCAAATTATATTTGGAAACTGTGCACGTGGTGTCCTCCGGAACAAAGAGGAAAATAACCACCCGAAATGTTATAGGCGCAAAGTTCAAATGCAGCATGTGTGATGGTATGGGGGTGTATTAGTGCCCAAGGCATGGGTAACTTACACATCTGTGAAGGCACCATTAATGCTGAATGGTCCATACAGCTTTTGGAGCAACATATGTTGTCATCCAAGCAACGTTATCATGGACGTCCCCGCTTATTTCAGCAAAACAATGCCAAGCCACGTGTTACAACAGCGTGGCTTCATAGTAAAAGACTGCGGGTACTTTCCTGGCCCGCCTGCAGTCCAAACCTGTCTCCCATGGAAAATGTGTGGCGCATTACGAAGCGTAAAATATGACAGCGGAGACCCCGGACTGTTGAACAACTGAAGCTCTACATAAAACAAGAATGGGAAATAATTCCACTTTCAAAGCTTCAACAATTACTTTCCTCAGTTCCCAAACGTTTATTGAGTGTTGTTACAAGAAAAGGTGATGTAACACAGTGGTGAACATGCCCTTTCCCAACTACTTTGGCACGTGTTGCAGCTCTGAAATTCTAAGTTAAGTATTATTTGCAAAAAAAAATTAAAGTTTATGAGTTTGAGCAACAAATATCTTGTCTTTGTAGTGCATTCAACTGAATATGGGTTGAAAAGGATTTGCAAATCATTGTATTCCGTTTATATTTACATCTAACACAATTTCCCAACTCATGGAAACAGGGTTTGTACAAAGCAATTAGTTACCGGCTGGCACTTATTGATATGGAAGAGTATTCCACGGTTACTCTGCCGAGCTCAAGACAGCACAAACACTCAACAACAACACAATATTTGAAGACTATAATTACTGGTTTGCAAAAAATATTTTTAACCCAAATAGGGGAAATTACATAATCTCCCACGGTACACCAGACTGTATCTTCTACAAACAATGCCAATTAATGACAATTTGACAAGGCTTTACATTTTTTCCCCCACATTTATTATTACTAAAAACCTAGTTTAGCCTTTGCTCAATGCGTCATTGATGCACTTTTGGCAGCAATTACAGCCTCAAAACTTTTTGAATACGATGCCACAATCTTGGCACACCTATCTTTGGGCATATTTGCCCTTTCCTCTTTGCAGCACCTCACAATCCACATCATTGTTGGTTGGGATTCATCGAAGATGTCTCTGTACATTGCCGCATTCATCTTTCCCTCTATCCTGACAAAGTAATGAGCAAAGGCTGTAAACATATACGGACATGTGATTTTTAAGTTTATTTGTTTTTGACAAGTAATAACAATACTAATAATGGATTCGAATTTATATCGCGCTTTTCTATTCTTAGATACTTAAAGCGCTCACAAAGACGTGGGAAACCCAAGTGCACAATAAAAAAAAATAAAAAACGTTTCACATTGTCATTATGGGGTATTTTCTGTAGAGTTTTGAGGACAAAAATGAATTGATTCCATTTTGGAAAACGGATGTAACATAAAAAAATTTGGAAAAAGTGAAGCGCTATGAATACTTTCCAGTAGCACTGTATTTGCGGGAAATGTAAAATATAATAATTTTATCTGGGTGGTGTTTTCATTGTAAACATTACATAAGGTGGTACCTTAACACTTTGAATTTTCTCTCTCCTAAGAAACTTAGTGGCACAATAAAAACTAAACAGGGTACAAATAACCCTTGTGCTGTTAAATGTTATATACCAGACCATTTTTATGTGCAAAAAATATGGCCTACAAATAATACATCTAAAATACTCTGTGTATATATATAAATGAAAATGAGTATGATTTACAGTATGAATATGGATGCAAACTTGTCCTCCCATAAATGTGTGAACATATAAATTAGGGCCCCGTTTACACTGCACACAAAATATTATTTATTTATTTTTCAAATGTTGTGACTTAATAGATTCACAACAAAAGGAATTAGAAAAGTGCATCCAAATGTTGCTATTTTTCCTTTGACTCCGTCAGTGTGACTTTAGTCCAAAGCAGCTCCCAAAGGACTGGCTCGTGACTGCGACTAAGTCCTGGTTGTTCACTTGGCTCGTGACTGCGAATAAGTCCTGGTTGTTCATTTGAAATGGCCAATCAAGACTCGTTCGAGAATGTCACATCTCTACTCCTCCTTCATCATGCATCATACACTTACTCAGTGGTCTAGTGGTTAACCCCGGCTGAGTCATACCAAAGCCTATAAAAAAATGGGACCCATTGCCTCCCTGCTTGGCACTCAGCATCAAGGGTTGGAATTGGGGGTTAAATCACCATAAATGATTCCCAGGCGCGGCACCGCTGCTGCCCACTGCTCCCCTCACTTCCCAGGGGGTGATCAAGGGGATGGGTCAAATGCAGATGACAAATTTCACCACACCTAGAATTTGTGTGTGACAATCATTGGTACTTTAACTTTAACTTAACTTTAACATTTACCCACATATGCCATCAATACGTAGAGCACATTAACTGATGGCAAAGAATACAACATACATGCATTTTTTTCTACCAAAACATGACTTAAATGAGTTACTTGTGCCTTTTTGACAATAACTCATAACATAACTTATGGCATTTTACTCAAACTACCTAATCATAATTGATCAAAGACCTATTTGGGGTCCCGGTGTTCTGGAAAAACTTGCTACCCACAAAAAAAACAACGTTGCTAAATAACTATAGCAAATAAAGGGGCTGTTTGCAACATTTACACAGATGTCTCGAGAGTGATAACTTTCCCAAGTATTTTACACAGTATATCGGTGGGATATATCTTAGGTAGTAACACATGCACTTTTTTTAGCTTTAGGTGTTGTTTGCTAATAATAGCAGTTATGATAGCTAACGTCAGCTTTGCACTGACCTGATCACCGACTATAGCAGCCTTTCAGATAACCACCAGCGGTTAAGGTGAAGGAACCTAAAAAAAAAATAGTGTGATTAATCTGTGAACATACATGATTAATTCAATACTATTTTGTGAGTAGACACGAGTCTGTTGTTATTTTTGACAGACCTAATTTAAACAATTTATTTCCTGGGGATTTGCGATAGTCTTTGGTCCCATTAAGCATCCTCACTTTGATTGACAAACCATCAGTGATGAAACATCCTCTAAATGTTGACCATACTCACATCTACACATTGGCTCTTCAAAGTAGACTTGGATTTATGACAATGTGGGTTTTTTTTTCCGTTTTCAGTTCAGTTCAGTTTCAGTTTATTTCAAACTTGCATACGATACAATGTAATGCATCCCTTATTTCCGGTTGTTTCATTACAGCACGTCCGAAAAGGAGTAGGAAGAAGCAGAGCTTATTTATTCCTACCCCTTTTCATACCATAGCGGTTTTATCCAATTTCCTTGTTCTCTGTAACATAACAGCGAACAAATACATGATAAATAAATAATATACCACAGTAAGAATTCAAAAATTATATACATAAATAATCTTTGTCTCAATAAAAAAAAGGGATTTGTGTCGTAGTCTGGCTTCTTTATAGAAGTAACAACAACACTCAAATATGACAAAGCATTGCCAGACTACAGAGCGCCTTAATGGAACAATTTAGGTCATAAAAGGGCCCAGAGCACAGGGGCGTGAAATTGCTCCTGGTCTGAATGTTATCAGAGTCGCACAGAGTTCACATCTTGACGGAAACTAAACAAGGTTGGCACATGTTGCACTTCTTCTACTCTCATGGCACAAACCTGCTCATGTTTCTGCACAGACAGCAGCCGCAGGAGGAGCCACCAGAGCTTTTCAAAGTACAAAAACAAAGAAGACACATTGTTGTGTGTGTGTGTGTGTGTGTGCGTGTGCGCGTGCGTGCGTGCGTGTGTGTTACTTTGTGTGCTTTCCTAATTCCACAAGTCAGGAACCAGCCAGGTTGTGTTGTGCGCCAACTGTCTCTGCAGAACGACTGATTTCAAAGTTGGCCACAGTCACTGCACATCATAACTGTGTGTGTGTGTGTGTGTGTGTGTGTGTGTGTGTGTGTGTGTGTGTGTGTGTGTGTGTCCACCTCAGCATGATGGCTGCATGGATTGTTGGCCCAAGAATGGAAACACACTCTTGTGTGCATCGTGTCCCCTGAGTTCTTTTACCTCCTCCAAATCTCCATCTTTCCACTCTCTCTTTATCTTTGCCCCGATGGAAAATAGGTCAGCGCTCGTTGAAGTCATTAGCTTCTGATCCAAGTGCGTGCGTGTGTGTGTCTCTCTGTGATGGAGGGGGGGGGAGTTGAGACAGCAGATGGACTGAAGGAGATTTGATTTCAAACTTTTCTCTTGGCTGCTTCTCCGGACTTGTTCATTTCTTCTCCCTCTGTGGAAAGAGCGAGAGAGTAGAATAATTGTCAGATTAGGCAAGAAGGGGATGCAGTGACTCGTCAGCTAGCTCGTTCTTACTGTTCAGTCCAGGGTGTACCCCGCCTCAAACCCAAAGTCAGCTGGGATAGACTCCAACTCACCTTTGACCCCAATGAAGACAGTTGGTATATCAATGGATGGATTTTGTACCCTCAACCTCCTCCCTCCCTATGTTCTAATATCCATCCATCCATTTTCTCCCTGATACCGAAGTGCATGTCAAACTACTTCCTTAACGTAAATGACCGCCATAACCACAACACCAGGGGGAGGTCCACAAACCACGTTAAACCCAGATTCCGATCTAACAAAGGTCTTAACTCATTCTCTTTCTATGCCACATCAATGTGGAATGCACTCCCAAGGTATAAAAGTAAGTGCATCTCTATATTCCTTCAAAACCGCTCTAAAACAATACCTCCAGGCAACTTCAACCCTTTACTAATACCCTCCTCCATTCACATCCTATCTTCCCGGATTATGAATAACCAAATGTAAATAATCAAATGTACTTCTAATGTGTATACTTGTGCTTATGCTATCTGAACTCACTATGTTCTCTGCTCGCTGTACATATCCTACTGTGTTTATTGTTCTTCTGTCAATGTTCAACAAAGCAAACAAACAGTTGTACATTCATAGATTAAAAATAAAAAGTTGTACATTCATAGATTGAAAATAAAAAATGTTGCAGACGGAAAGGGTTTAGGCTGAAGTTAAACACTTATTGCGCCTAACCCTATAAATAATTTCAAGTACAAAATAAACTTCAGAAAATTAAAAATGTCCTTTGCACAACTTATTATAAATGCACTTTATAAACAACATGAACGTAGTTCAATTTTATACACAGTACAGGCATGTGAAATATCCCTGTGTACATATTAAACCTTTGCACTAATAATATATACAATTTATACAAACAATTGTACTTCTGTTATTATTTATATCTCATGTTTAGTTTTTAATTAACATTAATCATAGTATTAACTATAATGTTGATTCAAGAGTGATATATTTTTTCAAGACATTGGTCTTAAAGTGTTTCTTAAATGTGTGAATGGACCTGAAACATTTTAAGGAATCATCCAAGCTGTTCCACAGTTGAACTCCTCTAACAGAAACACATCTACTTTTTAAGCTTGTTCTTATTTTTGCTTTCTGAAAGAAAGCTGAACCTCTGAGGTCATAGGGATTCTCTCTGGGTTTAAATCTCACTTGTAAACACCCAGGCAGCATGTGGTTATGAGCTTATGAGCTTTGTAAGCCACAATAGTAGTATTGAGGTCAACAAGATCGTGCAGTTTTAATGTTTTTAATTTAATGAACAGAGCATTGGTATGGTCATGATAATTCGTATAATTTACAATTCTAATCGCTTTCTTTTGAAGTAAGAATATCGAGTTGATGTTTGATTTGTAATTGTTTCCCCAGATTTCAACGCAATAATAAAGATATGGGAGTATGAAAGAATTATATAACATGTTAAGAGCCTTTTGATTTACAGAGTTTTTAATTTTATGTAACATAGCAATATTTTTTGCCATCTTTGTCTTAAGTATATTTATGTGCAGTTTCCAATTTAATTTATCATCTATATAGATTCCCAAATATTTTATTAAATACACTTTCTATCTCCATATCATCAATTCTTACATGACGCTGTATGCTATTTTTCCTATTTCCAAAAATTATATATTTAGTTTTATTTAGGTTGATTGATAGTTTATTGGCATCAAACCATTGCTTTAGTATGTGGAGTTTGATCTCTACAGTCTCTAGGAGTTGGTCAAGGTCTTGCCCAGAACAGTACAGACTTGTATCATCAGCAAAAACAATACAGTTGAGTTTTTTAAGGATTTTAGAAATATCATTAATATACAGTAAAAACAATTTTGGTCCCAGTACAGAACCTTGGGGTACTCCATGTGTTATGATCTTTTTGTCTGAATCTACATTGTTCATATGCACATACTGCTCTCTGCCACCAAGATAACTTTTCAACCAATCATGAGCAAGACCTCTGACACCATACCTATGCATTTTGTTTAAAAGTAATGTGTGATCAATGGTGTCAAAGGCCTTGCTCAGGTCAATAAAAACACCAACAGCAAACTCCCTCTTATCAATTGCAGTGGTTACCTCCTCAACTAGTTCCATCACTGCCATGGAAGTGGACCTGTTAGATCGAAAACCGTATTGGTGTTCACTTAGCAAGTGATGCTTATCAATAAAACTGTCAAGTCTTGACACAAATAATTTTTCAAGGACTTTTGAAAATTGTGACAGTTCAGCAATAGCCCTATAGTTTGTGAACTGATGCTTATCTCCACTTTTGAAGATGGGAATGACTTTTGCCGTTTTCATTTTCTTTGGGAAGACACCTTTTATAAAAGAAATATTGCAAATATAAGTGAAGGGAACAGCTATAAAATCAACAACTTCCTTGATCAGAGAAAAGTCCAAGTCACAGCAGTCTGTTGACTTCTTGTTTTTCTGAGAATTTACAATTGTTTTGATTTCACTTTCATTAACGGGGGAAATAAAAAATGATTCTAAATTGTTTTGAATTGTTTGTTCATTAAATTTTGCACTGTTTTCAGGTTGTACAATTTCATTTGCTAGATTAGGTCCAACATTTACAAAAAAGTTGTTAAAAGCACCAGTTATCCCTTTAATTTGTAGTTAGATTATTTTCTATAAAATAGCTAGGATGTTCCTTATGTGTCATGTTTTTTTTTTAATGATACCATTTAAAACGTTCCACGTACCCTGGATGCTATTTTTATGTTGTTCTAATAGGTTACAGTAATATGTTCGCTTGCAGTGCTTTATTCCATCCATCCATCCATTTCCTACCGTTTATTCCCTTTCGGGGTCGCAGGGATTTGTGTTAGCTTATTTTTGTACGTTTTATATTTGTGTTCAGTTTCTTTGGTTCTGTACTTTAAATGTCTTCTGTAAAGATAATTTTTCTTTTTGCAAGACTTCAGTATTCCTCTTGTGATCCACGGTTTGTCTTTAACGGTGCTGTCTTTAATGACATGTTTTTTAATTGGACAGTGTTTATCGTACAGTTTTATGAAAATATTAAGAAAAGTTTCATATTACCTCATCCGGGCCTGTGGAGGTATAAACCTCCCTCCAGTCTTGGGCACATAACTCAGACTAGACATAGTTTTGTGTGTTTGATGTCTAATAAATCCATATTGGACTGCTTTTTTTGTCCTCTCTCCTATCAAAGAAATTGTGGAAAATGCTGAATACAGGTAGATGATCACTTATGTCATTAAATAGTAATCCTGCTGTTATATGATTCTCCGGTTGATTGGTGAAAATGTTATCGATCAGTGTGGCAAAGTCTACGGTTATTCGGGTTGGTTTTGTTATAAGGGGAAAGAAATTATTACTGTACAATCCTGTTATAAAATCTGTTGTTTTGGTACTGTCCATGGGATTCATAAGATTAATATTAAAATCACCGCACACAATATGGATTTTGTTTGACTAACTAAATAAATAATCAAGTTTTTCATTGAATGTATCCAGACATGATCCAGGTGTTCTATGGACACAACTGACGTTTATTTATTTATTTTTTTCCACTTCAATTTCTACAGTTATACATTCAAATACTCCAGCTATAGCAGTTGATTTGCTGTCAATCTTCCAACATGTCAAATCTTGATTTACAAAAAGTGTGACTCCTCCCGTTTTTTCAACTCTGTTTGTGGTGAATAATTCATAACCGTCCAATTTCATTTCACAGCACTTGTTGTCGTCGAGCCAAGTCTCTGAGAATGCAACAACACAAACATTTTTGAACTGGCTCAAATATTCAGTAATATTGTCAAAATTTTCAAACAAGCTTCGGCTATTAAAGTGTATTACAGTAAAAGATTTGTCCGTATTCACACATTTAAATTGTTCATCTGTGTAGTACTCTCAGTTTCTGGTAATATTATTGTAAAGATTGCAATCGGGATCTATATCACTGCCAAACTCTTTTAAATTACAGTTATAAATGATATTGTCATAAAAGTCTAGTTGGGTATAATTATAATTATTACACAATTCACTACTATAAGTATTATCAGTACTTCTACGTTCATTTTCCTTATTACCAATATTGGTAAATATATTTTTTAATTCACTTTCCATTATATTTCAGTTTATTTTTCTTTGTACAAATGACATATTTGTATCCACCTCCAGTGAAACATTTGCATAGAAACACACACACATAATATGATCATACAGTTCAGGTCTTAAACTCACTGTGACTCACAAACACAGTTTGTTGATGAGATCATTATGGAGAGTATTTATACGCCTGGATGTAGCTGTCTGCTTCGGCTACTGATCCGAGCCAAACGCGGATGCCGTCCGTCTTTGTGATGCGGAGCTTGGCCGGGTAGAGTAGCGAGGGTTTGAGTCCCATCTTGTACAAGGACGCCATCACAGTCCGGTAAGCCCTCCCCTGATTGACTACCTCAGGAGAGTAGTCCTCGTACACCCGGAAAGCATGCCCGTGGAAGTGCAGCGTTCCCCTCCTTCTAGCCTCCCGAATCAGCAGGTCTTTGTTCTGGAAGCTTTGAAAGGAAAGCAGGATAGGTCGCGGCTTGTTCCCGTGTCCTGGCTTGGGAGCCAGGCTACGATGAGCGCGGTCCAGCTCAGGTGGAGAGGCGAATACTTCCTCGCCAAGTAGTTCCTTCAGCAAATGGGAAAAAAACTTGGTTGGTTGCGGGCCTTCTATCCCTTCAGGTAAGCCAAAGAGCCAGGCATTACTCCGCATGTTCCTTCCCTCCAGGTTGGTTAGCTTAGCTTTTAGCTTCTGGTTATCGGCCTGCAGCATGTCACAAACGGCCTCCTACTAAGTAAGACCTACACTGTTTCAATGTCCATTTCTCTGTTGATGCAATTGTTGATGACTGAAGTACTGATATCAACCAAAGCTCCTCATCCCACCCCCCGGATTGTAAATAATGTAAATGTGGCGGACTCCCAGCCGCCGTCACCGTGTGGGTTGCGGTGACACTGGACACAGGACGCATCATAGCAGGTTTGACTTGTGTTTATTATTTCAATAAACCTGTCTTCCTCTGGCCATCCGATCGCGTCACTTTTCAGCGCGCGGGCTCTTCCTCCTTGCCGCCGCTGCACGCCTTTCGGCGTCCGGCGTTTGCGTCCGTTGCGGGGGGTCGTCATCTCACTCTCTTGTCCTCGATCGTCGTGCTCGTTGTCTGGTTGCCGTGGTTTCCTCGCCTACTCCTCCCCGCTCGTTTCTCCTTCCCCTCTTTTGTGCTGTAACAACAGATGAGCAGATTGAGCGCAGGTGTGTGCTGAACGCACCTGACTTGGCTGGCTGGAGCGTCGCTCTGAGTGCGTCCCGCCTCCTCTGTCCGCCGCACGCCCCGCCTCCTGGCCGCCATTGCGGGTAGGACCGACATTTGTCCGACCCTGCTGTCGGCTCCTCGGCTCCGTCTCTCCACAGTAAATAATTCAATGTATATACGCTGATGATTAACCTGTGTGATGACTGTATTATGCTGATAGTATATATTTGTACCATGAATTGATTAACATGGACCCCGACTTAAACAAGTTGAAAAATGTATTCGGGTGTTACCATTTAGTGGTCAATTATACGGAATATGTACTGAACTGTGCAATCTACTCATAAAAGTTTCAATCAATCAATCAAATTCTACCGCTTATTCCCTTTGGGGTCGCGGGGGGCGCTGGTGCCTATCTCAGCTACAATCGGGCGGATATGATAGATAAATTGTTCTTGTAAATCAACATTGTTTTTAGTGGTGCGTTTTTGTGATTGTGTGTTGCTGGAAAATAGTCTACTTTATTCATAACATACAACATTCTCAAATAGCATTTTTCATACAATTTCTCTAGAGATTCATGTTTTGGCTTTATTACCTCTGACAAGGAGGTTCACTAATGATGCATTTGTGTTTGGGAGTGTGTGTACTAAGGAGGTACGGTATCAGCTAGGGCTGGGCGATATATCGCTATACTCAATATATCGCGAGTTGGTCTCTGCGATATAGAAAATGACTATATCGTGATATTCAAGTATACGTTCTCACGCAGTTGCTTTTGGCTGCGGACATTACACTACAGGCTCTTCCCACTCTTTCCTGTCTCTCCTTCTCACAGACAAGTGCACTTTCTTACATACGTCACATACTGTCACGTCATACGTCACATACGTATACGCCCTCGAGGAGCAGAGAGGTAGCAGCTTGGGTAAAGTTCGCTGTGATGCTAGCTGAGCCATGCGAGTGGTGATACAAGAGAAAGAAGGTGCGAATGAAGGTAGAATT
The DNA here is from genome assembly GCF_033978795.1 of Nerophis ophidion. Taxonomy (NCBI): domain Eukaryota; kingdom Metazoa; phylum Chordata; class Actinopteri; order Syngnathiformes; family Syngnathidae; genus Nerophis; species Nerophis ophidion. The sequence goes on from NC_084612.1 coordinate 40,715,716, forward strand.
ACTTCCCCAAAAAAACAGCAGGGGGTCCATCGTCTGGCGGCGGTTTGGCTTTAAGCGGAAAGATGTCGAACAAACAACCGTAATAAGTCAAACAAGCAGCACAAGCGTTTCTATAAAAAGTAGCATTACTGCTAATATGTAGCATCTTTTAAAAAAATGCCCGCTAGAAAGTGAAGAATGCTTCAAACTACATGTCAAAATGTCCGTTCAGTGCCACACCATCAAAATGCCGAGGCAAACATTTCCACATCAACACCTTGTGAAAAAAATAGAATTTAATAACCTCTGTAGTAACCTACCACATATTTGATTTCCTATTATGCAGCTCATTCTTATTTGACACTTAAAATGTCTCTGACAATCTTGCACTTTCTGTTTTGGAAGTGACATAAACGTTTGTGCCACTGCTTAATAACTGTTTAATAAATACAGTTTTGGCCATTTCACTTAGTTGTGATTTCCTTCTGTGCATGAAAGTTTAAAAGTAGCATATATTAATGAAGAATGTTTTAATGTAGACACATAGAATCATCATAGTGCTGTGATTATATGCATCAAGTGTTCATTAAAGTCCAAGGCAAAATATCGAGATATATATCGTGTAACGCGATATTGCCTAAAAATATCGAGATATTAAAAAAAGGCCATATCGCCCAGCCCTAGTATCAGTTGTAGGTTTGGACATATTTTCCTCATTCAATATCATGAGAAGATATCTTCATATGTTTGATTGGTACTGTATGTGAGATAGATAGATAGTACTTTATTAATTCCTTCAGGAGAGTTCCCTCAGGAAAATTAAAATGTGATTTTAATTGTGATGTCACTGATGGTCCAGTGGACAACTGATTTGGATGCCTGCAACTCAGATCTCAGAACTCAGTTCTTAGATCAGCCTCTGGGAAGGTCAGGGAGTGGCCACCTGCTCATGCCCAGAGTCAAAATAAAACCTGGTGAGGCTGCGTTTTAGTTGTATGCTCCTACAATGAGACGGGCCTCAACTTTGGCAATGTTCAGATCCAGGCTGAAAACGCTTGTATTTAATTGTGCATAAGACAACTGAAGGTGTTTTATCAACACTCTTTGATATTTGAATTTGAATTTGTTTTATGATAATTATATTTTATGATTTTGATTTCAATTATGATAATTTTTATGACTATTTAATTTCTTATTTTTGCCCTCCTGTTATGTTCTGTTAAGCCCTTTGAATTGCCTTGTTTACAAATCGTGCTCTATAAATACACTTGCATTGCCTTGGTTCAGTGTTAGTATGAACAAGAGTGTGGATTCTTGTTTGTTTATGTGTGCTCTGTGAAGTAAGAATGAGTACCTTTTACATCTGAACAGATACGATACCTGGGAATCAATACGTATACTCAAAGGTACAAATTTTCAACACTTCAGTTAGTGTGTTATGTTTTGTGTTGTCATAAATGTTAATTTGTTTAATTATTACATATATATCATGTATACCCCATGTATGTAACATTTAAAAGTGGACTGATCATGATGCTGTCACGTTGTTATACCATATTTTGTTTTTTGCACTTTTCTGTCCCATTTGCAAGTATGCATTCATTTCAGTTTGGCCTTGGTGTGTTGCCGTAGTCAGGAAATAGTCTTTGCCATTCAATTGAATGTGCCAGTCTGGTCTTTTGTTAAGTCCTACAAAGTGTTTATACTGTAAGTATTGTACTTATTACATGCCAGCTGATTTGATAGTAATGTGCTTTTTAGTTTTAGTTTTTTTCCAAATTTGTAGATGTTAAAACCGCTATGTAAAATAACTAATGCTAATTGGTAGCATGCATACAGCACATCCAATGTTAGTTAGCGTTGAGCATTTTTGAAAAGTGGAGGCTTGCTGTGCTTTTGAGTGCTTTCTATCAGGCATGCTTCTTTGTACTCCACCTAGTACCAACTTCGTCATATCCGTTGTGTCCTGAGCAAGACACTTCACCCTTGCTCCTGATGGGTGCTGGTTAGCGCCTTGCATGGCAGCTCCCTCCATCAGTGTGTGAGAATGGGTAAATGTGGAAGTAGTGTCAAAGCGCTTTGAGTACCTTGAAGGTAGACAATCGCTATACAAGTACAACCCATTTATCATTTATTTTACTCCACCCGTCAATTGTTTGAGCTGGGTGGAGTACGGAACATGACGTCATGAGCAACAAACGAACTGAAATATGACACTGTTGGATTTCGCGTAAATTGGTACCTAGGAGCCGAGACAGAATTTGGTCTGTACCTAAAAAAGTACCAATTTGGTACCCATCCTTAGTCTGAAGTCTAACTCCCCATGATTCTGAACAGGATATGAGCAGTAAAATATGTATCTGTGTGTGAGTTCATCTCAAATAAAGTGGTTGTGAACAAATTGTGCACATGCTATTAAATAACTCAAGGACAACAAGCCATTTTAACAATGCAGTAACATCTCGTATATCGCAAATCAACTATGTATTTGTACACCCATACTGATTGACTTACAGGGTATCCTACAGCAGGGCTGTCTTACTTGCATCACTATTTGAGCTACTTTAAACCAAAATAAAGTTAAGGTGAGCTATTTGTTTCGTATTCATATGACGTGCAACATTTAAAAATTGTACTTTTTTTACAAAACAGATTTAAACTAAAAATGTGTGGTCACTAACTTCATGCTATTTTGTGGTTTTTCTTCATGAAACAGAGAATTTCTGAATTGAGAAATTATAAAAATGTATTTGACCCTTTGGTGAGCTACTCAAAATCAGGTGGTGAGCTATTGGTATCTTATAAACCTGTTGGAGACCCCTGGCTGCAATATTAGCTGTATATGCCGTATAATGTTTAAGTTAACAGTCAAACAGCTTCAGACTGGCTGGGGCTTGTTAAATCATCCATCAGTCATTTTATATACTGTAGTGCAGTGTTTTTCAAATTTTTTTGAGCCAAGGCACATTTTTTGCGTTGAAAAAATGCTGAGGCACACCACCAGCAGAAATTAATTAAAATTAAAACTCACTTAACAGTAAAATGTGGTTGTCGCAATTGTCGGATATGACCTTAAAGCATAAGCAAGCATGCATCCCTATAGCTCATGTCTCAAAGTAGGTGTACTGTCACCACCTGTCACATCACATCATGACTTTTTTTCATTTTTCTGCTGGTTTCCTGTGTGTTGTGTTTTACTTCTTGTCTTGCACTCTTATTTTGGTGACTTTTTCTCTTTTTTTGTTGGTATGTCACTGTAGCAGTTTCATGTCTTTCTTTAAGTGATATTTCACGCATCTACTTTGTTTTAAAAATCAAGAATATTTCAGTTGTTTTCATCCTTCTTTGTGGGGACATTGTTGATTGTCATGTCATGTTCAGTTGTACATTGTGGACGCCGTCTTTGCTCCACAGTAAGTCTTTGCTGTCGTCCAGCATTCTGTATTTGTTTCCTTTTGTAGCCCGTTCCGTTTTAGCATAGCTTTCTCTAAAATGCCTTTTCTTAGGGGCACCCACCTTTGGTTTACTTTTGGTTTAAGCATTAGACACCTTTTTACCTTCATGCTGCCCCCCACTGTTTCCGACATCTAGACAGCACCGACACTCAACAACAACACATCATTTGCAGACTATAATTACTGCTTTGCAAATTATATTTTTTAACCCAAATAGGTGAAACTAGATAATCTCCCACGGCACACCAGACTGCATCTCACGGCACACTAGTGTGCCGCGGCACAGTGGTTGAAAAACTGTGCTGTAGTGCATAGTCACACAAGCATTCACTCACACTCACACCTATGGACAATTCAGGGTCTCCAACTATTAACCAAACATGCATGGTTTTGGACTGCAGAAGAAGTTGGAGTACCCCATCAGCATAAATAGTAAATAGTTCTTTTCAACACATAAATGACGTCCTAACGATGTATTAGTGCAGGGCTATTAAACTGGCGGATTGTCATCAGACATCAGATCAGCCCGCAAGTTCAGTTCAAACAACTTAGAAGAGACTAACGTTTTTGCAGCAGATTCCTAAAACCACCGGAGCACTGTCATATAGATGATCTCTGAATGCTTTTTTTTGTAGTACATAGCATGTGGAGAGAAATGTGTCTTTTTATGCAACTAAACCTCTAATCAAAAAATATTCACGACCAAAACAAATATTTGGAAACAGCAGCAAAAAAAAAATTGCAACCAAAAAAAGAAGATTCACAACAAAAAATTGCAACCGAAAAATCATTTGCACCCAAAAAATTATTTAACCAAAACAAAGATTTGCAACCGATATAATGATAAAAAAAAAAACACTTTATCACTAAAATGTGTTTTTTCTTTTCAACCAAAACAAACATTTGCAACCAATAAAAGGATTCAAAACAAACAAACAAAACAAGTAACCGAAAATGATTTGTACCCAAAACTTCATCTGCTGCCTAAAAATTATTTGTGAACATAAAAGTATTCGTAACTCAAAAACGTTTTGCATGCACAAACTCACCCGCACACACACATACGTCCATTTTTTTACCGCTTGTCCCTTTCGGGGGTGCTGGAGCCTATCCCATTTGCACTCAGGCGGAAGGCGGGGTACACCCTGGACAAGTCACCACCTCATCGCAGGGCCAACACAGATAGACAGACAACATTCACACTCACATTCACACACTAGGGCCGATTTACTGTTGCCAATCAACTTATCCCCAGGTGCATGTCTTTGGAGGTGGGAGGAAGCCAGAGTACCCAGAGAGAACACACACACATATATTACAGGGGGAACGATTGATCAATACATGGAGATATTGATTTCTAATCTTGAATTTTAAGTATATCGCTCTGTGCTTGACAATTTTGCCTTCCAAGTAATAGGTATTGATCCAATATCTTTTTATAAGGGAGTTCCAGGATTTTATCGATACTAGAAAAAGTTAAACATTGGATTTAAGTACGGCAAACTTTATATGAAGTTAAGCACTTTTAATGATAAAGATGTTAAACGTTAAGTCTTTTTTTCCCCACCTGTGGCTTCATCAAAACAAAAATGGCGGATATCTATGGTGGTCGAAAAAAGTCATAACAAACGCCAACGCCACAAGACAATATCGAAATATGAGTGATGTGTGTGTCCGTGTGCCTTTCAGAGGTGGTGCTGTGTGACTTGTGCGAGAACGGAAGACAAGTGAACGAAGTGTGTTGTGTGTCTGAACGTGACCTTGGGTGAACAGCAGCCTGTAATGACACTGTATGTGTGTTTTGACTCCCTGAGTTTGTTACCGCTTGTTAAGAAAGCGTTTGAGAGTGTATCTCCGACTCTGTATCTCCTTCATTACAATATGATAACTTGCATCTACAGCACTATTGCAAAAGCCACGACAAATACAAACGCCACAACACAATGATATAGCCTCAACCAGGGGCGTCGCCAGACATATTTCACTGGGGCACGTGCCCCACTGTTGATCTGCAGTGCCCCAGTAAAAATTTCACCAATAAAAAAAAACGCTTCAGAGTTTTAAGTCTACATAACATAGACAAAAGCGCACATACTAATTAGTATGGTAATTTATTGCTACTGTATTCACTCCAGTAACAATGTGCATATGGCTAATTAATATGGTAATTTATTCACGTGTGGATTGAGACTTCAGTTGAGAGAGAGAGAGAGAGAGAGAGAGAGAGAGAGAGAGAGAGAGAGGGAGAATGAGAATCACTGCGTGAGGTAGGTAACGTTAGCCAACAACAATTTGTTAATTACATTATTTTGATTTTGCTCAAACAGATGGATTTAAGAAAGTTATTCGCCCGCAGCAAAGAAGAAGCAGCAGGAATGAGAGATGTAAGTGAAGTTCTAGCTATCTAGGCAACATCATTGTCTTAAGTTGATGCTAAGTTAGCTAACGTTATTCCTTGTATCAAGACAAACATATTCATTTGCTGTACGAGCTGTCGGGGGAATTTCCAATGAACATGAAACATAATGTTGGTTATTGTCTGCTGGTTCTGCATCAATGATGATTTGGAGTAAGCATGTGTGAGTTGAGTGCTTCTCAAATGGTTTATCTTCAGGAAGAAAAACATTTTTCCATATCATCAAGTCGTGAGCCAAATTTTGAAATCATTCAAGTTTATTTCACAGAAAAATAGCACAGTAGACTTGTCTTGTTAATCGGTGCGACTTTGACTAAAATAATCTTGTTTTGTCACCTGAAAAATGGCTACTGCTAAAGCATCTGGTTTTGTTTCCAGAAAAAATAGTAACATTTCTGTATTTGTTTTCAGAAAGATGGCTGAAAATATCGGGGTTTTTTTGCCCCATTTAGATTTAAAAAATATATATTTCCATGTCTGTCCTGAGTCCTCCTCCAACTTGTTAGTCGGTTTGCCTTTTGCTAAAATACTCACTAATAATCACTAGAAAATTTTCTAAAAATATCTGGTTTTGTTGCCACAATTTGATTTTTTTCTCCCTAAACTTTTTTTTTTCATGCACACATCTGACTTCGACTCACTGAAAATGACACACAATCCACTTTTATGCCACGACCCACCAGTTGGGAACCACTGGTCAACTGTATAACAGTTACTGTAATATTTCCATGTCTGTCCAGAGTGATTGACCACTTTGCAAAAATGAAAACGAGACGTTACAGTGTACTTCTCAGAAAATGATTCCCTGAACAGACACACAACTCTTGTTCATTTATTCTACTACTGTGGCTTTATTGTTTTGTTTATATTTTATAGTTTTGTGTATCTGAAATAGGATTAGACACATTTCCATAAATGGAAATTAAATAATATAAAAGAACCCAGAGATGTAGGGGTGCTCTATTTTTGTTTTTACTTTTGTAGATGTTAAATTTGCAGATGATTACTGCAATATATATTTCAAAAAGATTCATTGATCTTCCTTTTTGCTTTTACCACTAGCAGTTTAGAAGTCTGGAGTAAAAAAGTGCACAAGTAGGTCAAATGCATTAGTTAATTTCAGGTGGTTAATCAAAGATCCATACAACATAATCTGGTATGATTTCATTGTTTAAAGCACTATTTATGTATTTTTAATGATAAATAAGTGCTAAAAAAAAATTTGCTTGCGCGCTTTGCACGCTCACATGAATTATTTGTGCCCCAGGTGTGCCCCAGTACAGTATTAGGTCTAGTGACGCCCCTGGCCTCAACACCACTGAGGACGTGGCCGACACAAGGGACAGCAATGCAAGTTTCTGTAACGCACCGACTCCTGGAACAAAAGGAGAAGTAATTTGTTGCGAAAGAACTAAATACAATGGATGGATGAAAGAGGCTACAGAAATGACGAAGCAAGTGTTCCACACAATCAAGGACCTAGAATTCCTTTGGCCAGATGCGGATCACTGGGCCCCCCCTTAGAAGCCAGGCCTGGAGGTAGGACTCGATGGCTACAGTCAAGCCTGTCCCCTTGAGGCTCGGCCTGACTGTTGTTTGTGCTTACGCACCAAACAGCAGTACAGAGTACCCACCCTTTTTGGATTCACTAAAGGGAGTACTGGAGAGTGCTCCCGTGGGTGATTCTCTCGTTCTGTTGGAGACTTCAACACTCAGTGAAGCTTAGAGAGGTGTGAGTGGGAGAAATGGCCGCCTGGATCGAAACCGAAATGGTGTTTTGTTACTGGACTTTTGAGCAGATTATCCGAAACGAACAAACCTAATGGTATTCATATGTGCTCTTGGCAGCAGAATACCCTAGGCCGCAGTTCTTTGATCGACTTTGTGGTTGTCCCATCGAATTTGCTGTCTCATGTTTTGTACATTCGGGTAAACAGAGGGGCGCAGCCGATCACACACACACCCACACATATACACATATATATACATACTGTACATATATATATGTATAGGACAGCACGGTAGAAGAGGGGTTAGTGCATGTGCCTCAAAATACGAAGGTCCTGAGTAGTCCTGGGTTCAATCCCTGGCTCTGAATCTTTCTGTGTGGAGATTGCATGTTCTCTCTGTGACTGTGTGGGTTCCCTCGGGTACTTCGTCTTCCTCCCACCTCCAAAAACATGCACCTGGGGATAGGTTGATTGGCAACACTAAATCGGCCCTAGTGTGTGAAAGTGAGTGTGAATGTTGTCTGTCTATCTGTGTTGGCCCTGCGATGAGATGACGACTTGTCCAGGGTGTACGCGGCCTTCCGGCCGAATGCAGCTAAGATAGGCTCCATCTGCCTCCCGCGACCCCAAAAGACGTAGAGAATGGCTGTGTATATATATATATATATATATATATATATATATATATATATATATATATATATACTCACACACACACACACACAAAACCCAGAGCCAAAGAAGTTGTTGAGCTCAGGCCCAGCGAAGCCGGCAGTGTTTCTGGGTGTTGTTGATAAATGGCTTTCGCTGTGTATAGTAAAGTTTTAACTTGCACTTACAGATGTAGCGACAAACTGTAGTTACTGACAGTGGTTTTCTGAAGGGTTCCTGAGCTCATTTGATGATATCCTTTACACACTGATGTAAGTTTTGATGCAGTATCGCTTGAGGGATCGAATGTCACGGGCATTCAATGTTGATTTTTGGTCTTTCCGCTTGCCTGCAGTGATATCTCCAGATTCTCTGAACCTTTTGATGATATTACGGACCGTAGATGGTGAAATCCCTAAATTCCTTGCAATAGCTCATTGAGAAATGTTGTTCTTAAACGTTCGACAAATTGCTGACGCATTTGTTCACACAGTGGTGACCCCGACCCATCCTTGTTTGTGAATGACTGAGCATTTCATGGAAGCTGCTTTTATACCCAATCATGACACCCACCTGTTCCCAATTACCCTGTTCAAAATAAGTGTTTGATGAGCTTTCCTCAACTTTCTCAGTATTTTTTGCCACTTGTGCCAGCTTTTTTGAAACACGAGCCAGGCTTAAAATTCCAAATTTGCTAATACTGTATTTACAAAAAATAACAAAGTTTACCAGGTCAAACGTTAAGTATCTGTCACGATCAGAATTGCACTCTGAGCACTGGCGCAGGAATTCAGAGGCAGTTCTTTATTTATGACAAGGGAAGGGATCCAAAACGGGAGAAACAAAAAGGGCTATTAAACAGATCTAACCTGACCACTACATTTACTGAACTATTAAACTCAAAACGCTCCGGCTACAGAGGGAAAAAGGTTCTAAGAAATAAAACAAGGCAATACTATGAAACTAACTTTACCTGAAAAAGTTCCATACCAAACTCTCCCGAAGATCCAAGGTAGTACAACAACGTGGCTATGGCTGTGGTCAAGACTGTGGCAAAGAAACGCTGAAGCTACACAAGAAGATACAAGACATTCTGGCACAAGACAGAAAGAGGATGAGACATTTAAGCATGGAGGAAATGTGAAATCAATCAGGACAAACGATGACACACAAGGAAGGGCAAGTGATCTGGAATGAGAAGGAGAATTATCATTTCAAAACAAAACAGGAAGTGACAAGACAACCTGAACCCAGACAAAACCCAAACAAGACTTCACCCAGGTGTGACAGTGTCTTGTCTTTGCAGTCTATTCAATTGAATATAGGTTGAAAAGGATTTGCAAATCATTGTATTTTGTTTTTATTTACGATTTACATAACGTGCCAACTTCACTTCACTGGTTTTGGGTTTTGTACAGAGGTGGGTAGTAACGCGCTACATTTACTCCGTTACATCTACTTGAGTAACTTTTGGGATGAATGGTACTTCTAAGAGTATTTTTTAAGCAACATTCTTTTACTTTTACTTGAGTATATTTATAGAGAAGAAGCGCTACTTTTACTCCGCTCCATTTATCTACAATCAGCTCGCTACTCGCTACTTTTTTTTATCGATCTGTTAATGGACACTTTGTTTGTTTTGATTTTGTCAGACACACATTCAAAGTAGGATCAACGCATGCCTGCGTTTCACCAATCAAATGCAGTCACCGGTGATGTTGGACCAATCAAACAGAGCCAGGCGGTCCCAGGACCGTCACAGTTGAAAAACTTATTGGGGTGTTACCATTTAATGGTCAACTGTATGGAATATGTGCTGTACTGTGCAATCTACTAATAAAAGTTTCAATCAATCAATCAATCAATCAATGCCTACTGAACTTATGGTGCTGATAAGTTATTGTGGCTCAATTTGCCTTAATTGTTTTATTTTAATGTATTATTATTTAATATATATTATTGTTTTAGTTGCTTAAGAGATATTCCTGGCTCTGAATTTGCTCATTGCTATTTTTATGTTTTTGTGCATTATTTGTTGCCGTAATAATTAAACGAACAGGTTACTCATCAGTTACTCAGTACTTGAGTAGTTTTTACACAACATGCTTTTTACTTTTACTCAAGTAAATATTTGGGTGACTACTCCTTACTTTTACTTGAGTAATAAATCTCTAAAGTAACAGTACTCTCACTTGAGTACAATTCGATTCTCGATTCAAAAACGATAATTTTCCGATTCAAAACGATTCTGTATTCATTCAATACATAGGATTTCAGCAGGATCTACCCCAGTCTGCTGACATGCAAGCGGAGTAGTAGATTTAAAAAAAAAAAAGCTTTTATAATTGTAAAGGACATTGTTTTATCAACTGATTGCAATATTGCAAATTTGTTTTAACTATTAAACGAACCAAAAATACAATTTATTTTATCTTTGTGAAAACATTGGACACAGTGTGTTGTCAAGCTTACGAGATGCGATGCAAGTGTAAGCCACTGTGACACTATTGTTCTTTTTTTAAATTTTTTATAAATGTCTAATGATAATGTCAATGAGGGATTTTTAATTACTGCTATGCTGAAATTATAACTAATATTGATACTGTTGTTGATAATATTCATTTTTGTTTCACTACTTTTGGTTTGTTCTGTGTCGTGTTTGTGTCTCCTCAATTGCTCTGTTTATTGCAGTTCTGAGTGTTGCTGGGTCAGGTTTGGTTTTGGAATTGGATTGCATTGTTATGGTATTGCTGTGTAGTGGTTTGTTGGATTGATAAAAAAACAAAACGGTTAAAAACAAAAGAGAGAATCGATTCTGAATCGCACAACGTATTCGAATTAATTTATTTCCCACACTCCTTATACATATATATATATATATATATATATATATATATATATATATATATATATATATATATATATATATATATATATATATATATATATATATACATATACAGTAAATATATTTTGTTAAATGGTTTACTTTTTAGGATGGCAATACCTGTTTGATTGCATAATAAGACAAATTTGTCTTCATAGTTGTAGTTTTGACAAAATGAATAGACAAAAATTAACTACAGTATCCGGACGCTGGTTCTCGGGAATATGTAAAATAAGAATAATATCGAAGGGAGAAGCCCGGCCTGCCGGTCGTTAGCTTTCTGGAAATGTGGCCCCCCAAAACAATTTAGTTGAATAGACATGTATTAGGTATTAGTTCAATAGAGTTAAAGGTAATTCACCATTCAGAGCTCTGAGCAGAATATGGAGCCAATAAAGGAGTCCCACAGGTTTTAATAGGGTCTAGAGTGATTATTTTTCTTCAGTTATTTTGTCTACTGCATTTAACTTTGGTCGAGTTGTTGAGTCAGAAAATTGTTGTAACACAATTGTCCTTTTGTGTAGAATGTGTGCTATTTTTTTTTCTACAGCTCCCCTTTAGTTTGCTGGTCTGATCAGCCTGTTAACATGCTGTCACTCTTGTTTGAACAAGCTGTTATCATTGCTTCATTTGACCTCTTTTGTGGTTCCAGAACGTTCTTCTGTCAAGAGAGCCGCCTGTTAGTCGCAAGGTTTTTCTGCTTTACACTCCATATGACCTTAGAAGCATCATGCCAGAAAAGATTTTGTGACCCACTGTTCACATTTGTCAAATAGATCCATCCATCTAAGTTATACTGCTTGTCAAATAGATGTTTGTTCAAAACCTTTTTCTCCATTAAGGCTTTTTTTTTTCTTTAAATACAAACTGAAGAACAAGCCTGTGTGAATTAGTACCACAGCAGGAAATAGAAGACAGTATATCATGATCTCTATGTGTCTATTTCCATGCAGTGTGTTTATGGACCACTACATCTGTGCTAAGTGTCTCTCACAGATGGTGGCAGCAAATCCCTGGCGGAAAAACTCAATAGGGAATCTTTTCCATCCCTAAGATGGTCAGATTTGTGTGAGGGGACTGTGGATAAATCACACAAAGAGGGAAGATACGTGGGCGGCAGGATCTTGCAGGATGGAAGCCAGAAAAGACCATCTGCTGTGTCCTACAGGTGACATCTCTAGAATTATACGGTCTTACAGTTTAGTTCGCTATTCTTATTCATTTAAAATTCAACATTTTTATTAGTAATAATAATAAAAATATAGTGCTTTTCTAGACACTCAAAGCGCTTCACAGAGAACTGAGAACCTGTCTGTCATTCACCCCACATTCACACTTTGATAGTGGTAAAACTACATTTATAGTCACAGCTACACTGGTGTAGACTTGGGGAAGCATGGCTGCCAATTTGCGCTTACGGCCCCCATGACCACCACCAAACATTCATACACCAGTGTGAATGGCTCTGTGAGCAATTTGGAGGCAGTTGTCTTGCCCAAGGACACAATGGCCATGGCTAGGATGACGGAAGCTGGGATCGAACCTGGATGCAATAATGTTCATTGTACTTTCTGTGTTATTATTGTCTACTTCATGGACTGGGTCTTTGTTCTGATTTTATGTATCATATTACCCTATTTTCCACACTATAAGGCGCACCTAAAAACCTCAAATTTTCTCAAAAGCTGACAGTGCGCCTTATAATTCGGTGCGCCATATATATGGACCAATATTGAGCCACAAAAAGCGGTAAAAAATATATGGATGGATTGATGGATGGATGGAGGTCTCGCAACTACGGTAAGCAGCCGCCAACCTTATTTTTCCCCGTAGAAGAAGAAGCGCGCGGTGTATGCTGGGATATATGACTGCGGGAGGCGTGCCGTTTCTGTGTGTTTATGTAAAGACCCCAAAATGGCTCCTATTAAAAGACACGCTTACGATGCAGAGTTTAAACTCAAGGCGATCAGTCACAGAGTAGAACACGGGAATAGAGCAGCAGCGAGAGAATTTAACATTAACAGCAGGGACGCTGACTCGTTTAATGACGACTTCGATGAGACGGAGCCGGGCATGTTGGATGCCGTATTCGGCCAAGTGTTTGATTCGAACACTGAAGAAGAAGAATTTGAGGGATTCGTAGATGAGGAATAACTTAATAAAGTGAGCTTTACATGTTTATTTTGTCTGTTGTGTTGTGTGACATTATCGTTTGAGCAACATTGAGTTATTGATATATAATTGCTTTGCACTATTTCGAGTGTTACTATATTGTGATTGCACTAACGTTTGATTTACCATAGCAGTATCAGACTGTTTTTTACGTGTTTATTGAATCGGGGAAAATAATAAAACAGCCGTTTATTCATTTTGGGAGTGAACGGAGTTGTCAGAACGCTGGTTTGCAATCTATTAATAAAGTTTGACTGACCTATCTGACTGCTTTGTTGACATTCCCTTTAGCGCAGCTCCATCTAAAGGATGCATAACGTAACCCCAGCCTCTACTGTAGCATCTATTTGTGGTGGGCGTGGCCTGCGCACCTACAGCGAAGCGGAGTGTGGCAGAGCCGGCTTCGAGATTAGCGTCAGGTGAGTGGATGGCACAGCTGAGAGCGTTTGTTTGTTTAATCACCTGTCGCTCTGTTAAAGGCAGCAGTCGGGAAGGAGAGTTGGGTTAATTGATGGTGGAGCACGAGCGAGACGGAAACTGACAAAGACAATTGCTGAGAAGCAAAAAGACAATTTTATTGAAACATAGAACATTGTTGAACCTGAAGAAGCCTGTCATGTCGGTCCCTGGTGGTCCGGAGAACCCGGAAGCAACAGATTTCTACAATTTGGCGCCCAACCCGGCTGGACCACCGGAGGCGGGGGAGGACGACCCCCTGACTGAGTTTGCGGGTGTGCTCGCCAAGGTGGCAGCGAGCAGATGCCAACAAATTGAGGTGGCCCGCCAACAGTGCCAGATCATGCGGGTGTTGGTGGATAGGATGGGCGGGGCACGGCCAAGGCCAACGGCCGTCACCCTGCTCCGCATGGGGGAGGACGAAGAACCCCATTCCTTTGTGGACATTTTTGTGGCCACGGCGACAGCATGTGCGTGGCCGGAGGAAGAGTGGGGCGTGCGGCGCTCAGCTTGCCGGTGGCATCCAGAGTGCACTTCGCAGACCTCAGGGAGGCGGTGCTGGACCGGACGGGAGGCACCACCGAAGATTACCGGCGCTGGTTCCGGTCCATCCGCCTGGGGGAGGAGGACCGGCCATTCATCCTGGGTCAGCGGCTCCAGCACGCAGCGACGAGCTGGCTCCAACCGGGAGAGGGAGATGGCAGACTGCTGGACCAGTTCCTGGAGGAGATCCCCAAAAAGACGGCCGACTGGGTCCGGTACCACCGGCCACGTGACCTGGCAGCTGCGATGACCCTCGCTGAGGACCACATTGCCGTCCACCGCGAGGGGCAACCCGCACGGACAGAGCACACGACAGGAGAAGGCCCATTCCCCACCTTAACCCGCGTGCCTCCCCCTCTGCTCTTTCCCCGCAGGTCCCGACTGCTATCCCCAGAACATCTCCTGCGCAGACGGCCTCTCAAACCCTTGGGCAGGCGTCATGGAGGTGTGGGCGGCCCGGTCGCGCGCACCAGGGACCTCAGCAGGTGGAGGTGGGGCGCGTGGCCGCGATGGCCGGCCCTTCAGTGCCCTCCCTCGACCCGGGTGAGACATACGGTATCAAGGTAACGATACAAGGGAGTACATACCAGGCGATGGTGGATTCGGGCAGCGGGCAGACCATGATCCACCAGAACCTGGTTCGACCCGGGGATTTGAGGCATGCGACACGGCTAAATTTCAGGTGTGTTCATGGGGATGTGCACGAGTGCCCTATGGTGCCAGTAGAAATTTGGTGTGAGGGCCAAAAGCATAGGGTTGAGGTAGCTGTAAGCGTGCACCTCTCGCACCCCGTAATTTTGGGCACAAATTGGCCGGGGTTTAGACGTCTACTGACACAATGCGTGGGGGTGCGTTCACGGACCATAGGAAAGGGGAGTATCTGCGCGGTTCTCAGTGGCGGTTCATCCGACACTGTCGAGCGGGAAGCGGCGGGGGCTTCGCGGGAAGCCCACCTGGCCCCCTTTTGGCTCTCTATGGAGGATTTTCCCCTCAAGCAGTCTCGCGATGAATGTTTACATGCGGCTTGGGACCAGGTGGAGTACTTCGATGGTCAGCTGGTGCGCCCGGGAGCAGCGCGGGTATTCACCCACTTGTCCATCATTAGAGATAGATTATACCGAGTGAGCCATGACAATCAAACAGAAGAGGAAATCACCCAGATTTTTGGTGCCGAAACGCCGCCGGGAAATGGTTTTCCTGGCCGCGCATTACGACCCCATGTCTGGACATATGAGCTATAATAAAACACTCAATCGGGTCATGGTCCGGTTCTATTGCCCGGGCAGACGTGCGTCGTTGGTGCGCTGCCTGCCCGGACTGCCAGCTGGTGAACCCAGCGGCCACTCCAAAGGCAATTTTGCACCCATTGCCGCTCATGGAGGTCCCATTCGAGAGAATTGGGATGGACCTAATCGGACCATTTCACCCGAGCTCACGGGGATATGGCTTTGTGTTAGTCCTGGTGGATTACGCAACGCGCTACCCTGAAGCAGTGCCCCTGCGCTCCATCTCTGCAAAGAGTGTGGCGCAAGCACTGTTTCAGGTCATCTCCCGAGTTGGAATCCCAAAAGAGATTCTGACTGACCAGGGCACGTCCTTTGTGTCACGCACGATAAAGAAACTGTACGGGTTATTGGGAATTAAAGCGATCCGCACCAGCGTGTACCATCCACAAACGGATGGGCTGGTGGAGCGGCTCAATAAAACGCTAAAAACCACGATCCGTAAGTTTATGCAGAAGGACAAACCAAATTGGGATAAATGGCTGGATCCCTTAATGTTTGCGATGCGGGACGTACCCCAAGCCTCCACTGGCTTTACCCCTTTTGAGCTATTATACGGCAGGAAACCACGCGGAGTGTTGGACGTAATTAAAGAAAGTTGGGAGGAGGGTTCAAGCTTCAGCAAAAATTAAATCCAGTACGTCATCGAAATGCGAGCCAAGCAACACACAGTGGGGCACTTGTCACGTGAGAATTTGCTCCGTGCCCCGGAACGGCAACAACGCACGTATAATAAGGTGACCCAGCTAAGAAAAATTTCACTGGGAGAAAAAGTCCTTGAATTACTCCCAACATCCAGCTCAAAATTACTTGCGCGCTGGCAAGGACCCTTCGAGGTCACACAGCAAGTGGGTGATGTGGATTACGAGAATCGACGCTCGGACCGGGGCGGAGACACTAAAATCTATCATCTTAAACCACGAAGGCATGGAGGGAGGTGGAGCCTGTTTCCATGGCAACAGTAGTAAGGGAGGAGGAGGAGTTGGGACCAGAGATCCCGGGCTCTATCCCTTCCCCTCCACTCCCCTGTGATAACCAGCTCACGTTAGCGCAGAAAGCGGATGTTGCCAAGCTGCAGTGCCGCATCTCAGATGTGTTCTCCTCTCTGCCCGGGCGCACGAATCTCATCCAGCATCATATTGAGACCAGCCCTGGGGTTACGGTGTGATCTTGGCCATACTGGCTCCCCGAACATAAACGCAAAGTAGTTAGGGAGGAATTAAAATCCATGCTGGAATTGGGGTAATAGAATAATCCCACAGTGCCTGGTGCAGCCCCATAGTTCTGGTAGGAAAGAAGGATGGATCCGTGCGGTGCTGTGTGTATTACCGCAAGGTGAACGAAGTATCACGTTTTGACGCGCACACAATGCCTCGGGTCGACGAGCTCCTGGATCGGCTGGGCACTGCTCGTTTTTTCAAGACACTGGATTTAAAGATTTAAGGGCTACTGGCAGATTCCCTTGTCACCAGAGTCCAAGGAAAAAACGGCCTTTTCCACTCCGGAAGGTTTATACCAATTTGTAACATTTCCATTTGGCTTGTTCGTCGGCCCGCCCCGCTCCAGCGCCTCATGGACTGGGTGCTGCGACCCCACGCTGCATAAACGGCCGCCTACCTGGATGATGTCATCATCCAGAGTAGCGGGTGGGGACAGTGCTCGTGTCCCTGAGGCAGGCAGGGCTCCCCGCCAATTCGGCGAAGTGTGCAGTTGGCCGAAAGGAAGTACAGTATCTGGGATACCACTTGGGGGGAGGGCAGGTGCGGCCGCAATAGATAAAACAGCGGCAATTGCGGCCTGCCCAACCTCCAAAACGAAAAAAGAGGTGAGGCAGTTTTTGGGTCTGGCGGGTTACTACCGGAGGTTTATTCCCCGGTTTGAGGACCTGACCAGCCCAATAACTGACCTCACCCGAAAGGATGCCCCAGATCTGGTCCAGTGAACAGAGCAGTGCCAACAGGCATTTGAGAGGGTTAAGAAGGCCCTTAGCGAGGAGCCGGTCCTGCACATGCCTGATTTTTTTGTCCCGTTGTTTCTGCAGGTTGATGCGTCGGGCAGAGGACTGGGAGAGTTTTTTTCCCAGTAGGTGGAGGGCGTCGACCGTCCCATCCTCTACATCAGCCGTAAGCTGTCTGAAAGGGAGGCCAGGTACAGCACCGTGGAGAGGGAGTGCCTCACCATCAGGTGGGCGGTCGTGGCCCTCCTATACTACCTCCTGGGGAGCTCATTCAGCCTCTGCTCGAACCACAAACCCCTCCAGTGGCTCCTCCGCATGAAAGATGCCAACGCGCGGATCATCCGTTGGTATCTAGCTTTGCAACCCTACAACTTCACAGTGATTCACAGACCGGGTGCACAGATGGCCGTGGCCGACTTCCTTTCCCGCTCTCTCCCGAGGGGAGGGAGAGTAGGCGCGGCCTGACGGCGTCCCGGCCTAAGTCTGGCGGTGGAGGTATGTGGTGGGCGTGACCTGCGCATCTACAGCGAAGTGGGGTTTGGCAGAGCCGGCTTCGAGATTAGCGACAGGTGAGTGGATGACACAGCTGATAGTGTTTGTCTAATCACCTGTTGCTCTGTTAAAGGCAGCAGTAGGGAAGGAGAGTTGGGTTGGTTGATGGTAGAGCACCAGCACGAGCACGAGCGAGACGGAGACTGACAAAGACAATTGCTGAAAAGCACAAAGACAATTTTATTGAAAAATAAAACATTGTTGTTCCTGAAGAAGCCTGTCATGTTGGTCCTTGGTGGTCCGGAGAACCCGGAAGCAACAGACTTCTACACTATTCTATGCGCCTTATAATGCGGTGCGACTTATATATGAACAAAGTTTTAGAATAGGCCATTCATTGAAGGTGCGCCTTATAATCTGGTGCACCTTATAGTGCGGAAAATAGGGTAGTACATATCATATTGCCTGATTTTCTGTTGTTGTTATTTTTGTTTTTTGTTGTTGTTGTCTCTCTGTCTTATTCCAGTCCAGTCCTGTATTCTTTTCTTCTTCTTTATATCCCCTCCTGCTCCAGTCCGGCTGCGCCAAACACTAGTTATATCCATTTAATAAAGGTGAATACAAATAAGGCAACAAGAGAAGTCTCCCACACTTCTCTTTTGTAAAGTAAATCTGCACAGCAGATATGGGCGTCTGCATCAACAATATGATCTTCCCGAGTGGCTGGACAGGACATGTTAAAAAAAAAAAAGTCTTATTCTGCTTTAGTATGGTGTAGACCAGGCGTGTCAAACTCGTTTTCATTGAGGGCCACATCGCAGTTATGGTTGCTCTCAGAGGGCCGCTTGTAACAATGAATAATATACAGTATGAATATAAATGTGTATTAATAAAACATGTATATAATTGTCTGTCTTTTTTTACGCACGCTGTACAAAACCAAATTTTTAGATTGTACTGTATAAAACTGGCAGCTCAGTCGCCACAATTTTACCGTAGTATTTGCAGGTTCTTTTTTTCTTTTTTTTCACAGCATATAAAATACAAAAAAATACATAAAATTAAATGGAGTGGAAAAATCGTGCCACTGTTTTTTAATGTAAAAATGTATGCAGTTTCTCCTGTAAAATCTACTGTTGTTTTGTTTTATAGTGTATTATTACTCTATATTGAAATCGGATTTTATTAATCTATTTTGTACAGCTTGTCCCTGTTGGGGTCAAAGGGGTGCTGGAGCCTATCCCAGCTGCATTTGTGCGGTAGGCGGGGTACACCTTGGACAAGTCGCCACCTCATCATAGGGCCACATTTTAATGTAACAATATTTTACTGTAAATTGTTTACATGAAAAGTTTATTGGATTACTTGCTTTGAAATCATAAGTCATGCAGATATTTAAGTATTTATATTTATTTGAACAATGACATTGTTTTGAAATGTATGATGATATAATATTTTGTTTTATCATTAGAGATGATTAAAGTATAAGTACATATAATTAAGCGCAGTAAATTTATTTTTCTAGTACATTTATTAAGAAAAGATAAGGTATTTTACTTATTTATTTCCACGCTTTCGGGGACCACACAGATCGATTTGGCAGGACAGATCTTGCCCCCGGGCCTTGGGTTTGACACCTGTGGTGTGGACTAACATTGATACGCTTGTTGGTAACATGCTTGCGTATGTTGTTGATTCATTCTTTTTTTAATTAGGGACATTTGCCACACCAACCAACGACGGGAATGTTTGTAGCTCCATTTATTGCCTGCAACTTAAAGTATAAGAATTAGCTGAGGGACAGCTCTTATCAAAACACTTTTAGGTTGGGTTACTCTTATGTAGAGCTATCACTGTAGTTCAAAGTTTTCTTAATGTTTTGTTGTTGCTAAATAAGTAACCTAACTATGAGAGACAGTGATCCAGATCCTGTATGGTTTGCATAGTATCATAACATCTGAAAATGTCTACTTAATAATAGCGCTTGCTTGTCTTGAATCTCATTGGGCTGTCCAGTGGTACCTTAACTTCTGGCCGATGAGTGTTTATTGTTTCTTATCAACTTAAAATATGTTCTAAGGTCACCAGGCAGTTTTTTTGCAATCATCTGATGTATAGTGTAATGTCAACTCGGCAAAACAGTGACATATTTTTATCATCCATTCCGATCATTATTTGCAAACAGGAAGCGCTTGTCTCTGCTCTGAGATGTCCAGCTAGTTGAATCACTAATCATATTTACACTCAATCTTTTTAATAGGATTAAACCCATCAAGCATTGAGTGATAGTTTAATAACTTATAAACCTATGCGTACCTTAGCTAAAGCTAAATATTACTCAAATCTCATCCGCCTTAATAAAAACAATCATAAATTTTTGTTTAGTACGGTAGCATCGCTAACCCAACAAGGGACTCCTTCCAGTAGCTCCACCCACTCGGCAGATGACTTTATGAATTTATTTAATAAGAAAATTGAACTCATTAGAAAGGAGATTAAAGACAATGCGTCCCAGCTACAACTGGGTTCTATTAACACAGATACGACTGTATATACGGCGGATACTGCCCTCCAATATAGTTTCTCTCGTTTTGATGAAATAACATTAGAAGTATTGTTACAACGTGTAAATGAAATAAAACAAACAACATGCTTACTTGACCCACTTCCTGGGAAACTTATCAATGAGCTTTTTGTATTATTAGGTCCATCAGTGCTAAATATTATAAACTTATCACTTTCCTCTGGCACTGTTCCCCAGCATTCAAAAAAGCGGCTATTCATCCTCTCCTTAAGAGACCTGACCTCATGGTAAACTACCGACCGGTGTCTCACCTTCCCTTTATTTCGAAAATCCTCGAAAAAATTGTTGCAGAGCAGCTAAATGAACACTTAGTATCTAACAATTTATGTGAAACCTTTCAATCCGGTTTCAGGGCAAATTACTCTACGGAGACAGCTCTCGCAAAAATGACTAATGAACTATTGCTACCGATGGATTCTGATGCGTCATCTATATTGCTGCTCCTCGATCTCAGCGCTGCTTTCGATACAGTCGATCATAATATTTTATTAGATCGTATCAAAACACGAATTGGTATGTTAGACTTAGCCCTGTCTTGGTTTAACTCTTATCTTACTGAAAGGATGCAGTGCGTTTCCCATAACAATGTGACCTCGGACTATGTTAAAGCGGAACATTATCACAATTTCTAAAGGGTTAAAACCAATAAAAATCAGTTCCCTGTGGCTTATTTTATTTTTCGAAGTTTTTCTCAAAATTTTGCCCATCACACAATATCCCGAAAAACTGCTTCAAAGTGCCTGATTTTAACCGTCATTATATCCACCCGTCTATTGTCCTGTGACGTCACTGCGTGAAGCCACCAGCAACAGACATGGCAGATAGCACAGAAAGGTATAGCATAGTAGCTCGGATTCAGAGTCGGAATTCAGCGGCTCAAGTGATTCAACAGATTAGGCATGTATTGAAACAGATGGTTGGAGTGTGGAGGCAGATAGCAAAAAACGAAATTGAAGAAGAAACTGAAGCTATTGAGCCATATCATGACAGACAGTGGCACGGGAGGAAGCGCGGACGAATTCGGTGATCGCCTTCTAACCAACGATTGGTATGTGTTTGTTTGGCATTAAATGTGGGTGGAGGGAAAGGCTGGATGCAAATATGGCTACAAATGAGGCATAATGATGCAATATGTACATACAGCTAGCCTAAATAGCATGTTAGCATCGATTAGCTTGCAGTCATGCCGTGACCAAATATGTCTGATTAGCACTCCACATAAGTCAATAACATCAACAAAACTCACCTTTGTGATTTCATTGACTTTATCGTTGGAAATGCATCTGCTTTGAGTGTCGCAGGATATCCAAACATTCTTGCCATCTCTGTGCCATCTCTGTCGTAGCATAGCTGTCGTCGGTAAAGTGTGCGGAACAAACGAGGGACTTTCGCATCTTTTGACCACTGTTGCAACTTGAATCCGTCTCTGTTAGTGTTGTTACACCCTCCGACAACACACCGACGAGGCATGATGTCTCCAAAGTACGGGAAAACAGTTGAAAAAATGGAAAATAACAGAGCTGATTTGATTTGGTGCGTGTAATAAGATTGAGAAAATGGCGGATTGCTTCATGTTGTGACGTCACGGGTGAAAGGTCATCGCTCAACAGGCTATCAATTGAAAGGCGTTTAAATCGATAAATCCACCCTTTTCGAGTTCGGAAATCGGTTAAAAAAACATAGGGTCTTTTTTCTGCAACATCAAGTTATATATTGACCCTTACATAGGTCTGGTGATAATGTTCCCCTTTAAGGTAAGGTGTGGAGTTCCCGAGGGTTCGGTCCTTGGCCCTGCACTCTTCAGCGTCTACATGCGGGTGCTAGGTGACATCATACGCAAATACGGTGTCAGCTTTCACTGTTATGCTGATGATACCCAACTCTACATGCCCCTAAAGCTGACCAACACGCTGGATGGTAGTCAGCTGGAGGCGTGTCTTAATGAAATTAAACAATGGATGTCCGCTAACTTTTTGCAACTCAACGCCAAAAAAAACGGAAATGCTGATTACCGGTCCTGCTAGACACCGACTTCGATTTAATAATACAACTTTAACATTTGACAACCAAAACAATTAAACAAGGCGACTCTGTAAAGAATCTGGATATTATCTTTGACCCAACTCTCTCCTTTGAGTCATACATTAAAAGCGTTACTAAAACGGCCTTCTTTCATTTATGTAATATCGCTAAAATTCGCTCCAATTTGTCCACTAACGACATATATATGCGGTCCTCTCCAAGGTTTTTCATAGTCATCATTGTCGACGTCTCACTGGGGTGAGTTTTTCCTTGCCCTTATGTGGGCTCTACCGAGGATGTCGTTGTGGTTTGTGCAGCCCTTTGAGACACTTGTGATTTAGGGCTATATAAATAAACATTGATTGATTAATTGATTGAGATATGGATCCTTTTTTTTCCTATCCAGGCTGTAAAACCACTTTAATTTACTTTCGAAAAACAGCATTGTTATGCGTATTTCATACTTTTTGGGAGCCATTTTTGTTTGTTTTATGTATGGTTGCACAATATAGACTATATATATATGAAAAAGTAGTCTATAGTGTACAATATAGACTATATACAGTATATAGTCTATATTGTGCAACCATACATAAAACAAACAAAAATGGCTCCCAAAAAGTATGAAATACGCATAACAATATATACACATATATATACACACACAGTCGCGATCACAGAACTTTCCTCCAGAAGGTCCATGTGATGTCAGATGGAACAAAATACCCAGCAATATGTTTGGAGGAGAAAAAGTGCGGCCTTTAATCCCAGGAACACCACACCTACCGTCAAGCATGGTGGTGGTAGTATTTTTTTCTGGGACTTTTTTGCTGCCAATGGAACTGGTGCTTTATATGGAGTAAATGGGACAGTAAAAAAGGAGGATTGCCTCCAAATTCTTCAAGACAACCTAAAATCATCAGCCCAGAGGTTGGGTTTTGGGCGCAGTTGGGTGTTCCAACAGGACAATGACCCCAAACACACGTCAAAAGCGGTAAAAGAATGGATAAATCAGGCTCAAATTAAGGTTTAAAAATGGCATTTCCAAAGTGCTGACTTAGTCCATGTCAGAAAACCAACACATTTTGTTGAACTACACTAATTTTGTCATTATGTTCTTTACAAGTGTATTATTTTTTTTACAAGTGTATGCAAACTTTTGATCGAGACTGTAAACATGATATAGATTTGGCCGACTCTGCAGCTTTTAATACTGTTGTTATATCGTGATAATGCATGTTGATGACACAGTCTCAATGTGTCACACAAATTTGACATCGATGGGCGAACAAACGCGTCCTTAACTCATTGGCATTCTTGGAAGCGGCGAACATCCTGCCACAGTGCAAAGCCAATTCTAAGTCCACAATCCTCACCTCCATGGCGGGAATTCCTTATAAATATCATCCCAGAAGGACGATGAATAGGTGCTACACTGCTACACTACACGCTGTAGGGAGGAGAATATTCTAACTGCTAACTGCAAGTCACAGCTCTCTAATGTAAACAAAAATAGGAAGATTGAAACAAATAAGGTCAGTAAAGATACCAGGTATAGTATGAGTACACGGTAATGCTACAGTGGTTAGATATGTTTTTTTCGTATGAAAAAATCATGAAATAAGCTCATGGACAAAGGAGAGCTCACATGAGAATCTTTATTGCTCCCATGAATACGCTCACTGATACATTCATTGCAGGTCTGATGCAATGTTGTACTTGTGTTTCCCAATCAGGATAGACGTCAAAGGTTTCTGAAAAGAAAAAGAAAAATCCTTTGCAAAGATGGAGCATCTTTATCATGAAGGGTTGGTCTGCCTGCTCCTATAACTTCTAGGAAGTAAACAAGCTCCAGCTCACTCAGACACAATGTTAAATACATTATATAGCGGCAGAAAGGGAGATTCCACAACTTAATTTGCAGTTGTGTCGGATTGCATGTTGCCACATTGTGAACGTGTGTGTGATGTTCACAAGAGACACGGCCCAGCCCCAACACGATGATGGCTGCTGCAGATCATTTTCTTGAAACATTGCACATGAATATTGGCAAGAGTTGTGCTGCACAAGACAAAAGGAAATGAACCACGGCGGTTGGAGCCAAAGACAACACGCAGTGTGAGAAAGTCTCACTAGGTTGCAGCCCACAGCCCAGTAAGAGACGATCTCCATCTCAGCTATTAGGATCGGCCTTGGGAAACGAGAAGCACACAGGCCAGAGATTAATGCAAGAATGATAACGATGCAATCAGCGACGTTTTATTGACGGAGGAGGATGTTGGAATGTGTTGGCTTATTACAAGCAAACAGGAACCAGTTTTAGCACTCAAATAAAAATATTCAGCAAAGCTCTGTGACATTCCTGCTATTTCAGGATTTTGAGATCAGCCATTTTAGGGAGTAAAAACTTCCCAAAATGACACCCACGCTAAGTTAAGGGGGGGGGTTAGAATGAAGATGGGTCTTTCTTTCAGCAGATGATCCCCTCCTTTACAGTGGGGAAGAGCAGAGGCCATGCTCAGCCTGCTTGGCATCCTTTTTGCTTATACACGCCACATCATGTCATTTTTTCCCCCCAGAATTTAGTTACTCTGACAAGATGAATAGACAATTTCGGGAATATACAACATAAGAATAATAGTGTAGGGAGAAGTCGCGCCTGCCGGTCGTTAGTTTTCTGGAAATATGGCCCTTCAAAACAATATAGCCAAAAAGACATGTATTAGGTATTAGTGCAGTGGAGTTCAAATTCATTTACTATTCAGAGCTCTGAGCAGAATATGGAGTCAATAAAGGAGTCCCATAGGTTTCAGTACGGGTAGAGAGATTATTTTTCTTTGGTTATTTTGTCTACGGAATTTAACTTCTGTTTAGTTATTGAGTCAGAAAAGTATTGTAACTCAATTGTCCTTGCACATCTGCATCACTTTATATGTGCTGTTTAGTTAAGAAAAATACATTATTTTAGAGTAGAAGTTGGATGTTCCCATAACATTTCCCCCCAAAAACTAAAACTATGTCACAGTCACATTGTTGTACATTTGAAGATGAATTTTGACATGTACACTAACTATACAAAAAAAAAAGGAAATGCTGATTATCGGTCCTGCTAGACACCGACCTATATTTAATAATACAACTTTAACATTTGACAACCAAACAATTAAACAAGGCGACTCGGTAAAGAATCTGGGTTTTATCTTCGACCCAACTCTCTCCTTTGAGTCACACATTAAAAGCGTTACTAAAACGGCCTTCTTTCATCTCCGTAATATCGCCATAATTCGCTCCATTCTGTCCACTAAAGACGCTGAGATCATTATCCATGCGTTTGTTACGTCTCGCCACAATTACTGTAACGTATTATTTTCGGGTGTCCCCATGTCTAGCATTAAAAGATTACAGTTGGTACAAAATGCGGCTGCTAGACTTTTGACAAGAACAAAAAAGTTTGATCATATTACGCCTGTACTGGCTCACCTGCACTGGCTTCCTGTGCACTTAAGATGTGACTTTAAGGTTTTACTACTTACGTATAAAATACTACACGGTCTAGTTCCAGCCTATCTTGCTGATTGTATTGCACCATGTGTCCCGGCAAGAAATCTGCGTTCAAAGGACTCCGGCTTATTAGTGATTCCCAGAGCCCAAAAAACTCTGCGGGCTATAGAGCTTTTTCATTTCGGGCTCCAGTACTCTGGAATGCCCTCCTGGTAACAGATCGAGATGCTACCTCAGTAGAAGCATTTAAGTCTCACCTTAAAACTTATTTGTATACTCTTGCCTTTAAATAGACCCCCTTTTTAGACCAGTTGATCTGCCGTTTCTTTTCTTTTTTTCTCCTATGTCCCCCCTTCCCTTGTGGAGGGGGTCCGGTCCGGTGGCCATGGATGAAGTACTGGCTGTCCAAAATCGGGATCCAGGATGGACCGCTCGTCCAGAGTCTGGACCCAAGATGAACCGCTCGCCTCTGCATCAGTTGGGGACATCTATGCGCTGCTGGGCCGCCTCCGCTTGGGATGGTTTCCTGCTGGCTCCACTTTGGATGGGACTCTCGCTACTATATTGGATCCACTTTGGACTTGATTCTCACGGTTACGTTAGATCCCCTATGGATTGGACTTTCACAATATCATGTTAGATCCGCTCGACATCCATTGCTTTCAGTCCCCTGGGGGGGGTTGCCCACATATGTGGTCCTCTCCAAGGTTTCTCATAGTCATCATGGTCAACGTCCCACTGGGGTGAGTTTTTCCTTGCCCTTATGTGGGCCCTACCGAGGATGTCGTTGTGGTTTGTGCAGCCCTTTGAGGCACTTGTGATTTAGGGTTATATAAATAAACATTGATTGATTGATTGATATATTCCATCCGTCATATCTCACCAGATTATCTTTAATGTATTCATTGTATAAATAAATCAAACCATTTTCCTCTCCATACAAGCAGAATATGTGCGTCGCTTAATAGTGTCATTGGCATACTTTAAAGGTGTTACTTCCCCAAATGGCTAACCTATATCATAAATTAAGTCATTAAATGCTATTCAAAGGTCCTCAAATATATGGTAGGAGGGCTCTGCTGTCTTTAAAGGACCCGTACAGTGTCTATATCAGTGATATCCGAAGTGCGGCCAGGGGGCCGTTTGCAGCCCGCAAGTAGAGTTTTGTTGGCCGCTGCAGTTTGTCGAAATAGAGTTAAATAAAAGACAATACAAATGTAAGAAAAAAAAGAAGTAATATAATAAACAAAAACTTTACATTGTGACACCAATACCTAATGCGCTTTACCACCTGTAACACCTGTATCAATAAATATGTATAGCGTCTGTTTTTAGCATTTTTTATTTTACAAAATAAAAAATATATAAGTCATAATGGCCCCTGCATGTTTTGGCTTTTCAGTATGAGGCCCTTGGTGCAAAAATTTTGGACATTAACAAGTTGTCTTTATTTTTTGCTCCTGAAAATCTATCTGGCAGTCTTTTCCCACGATATCAATTATTTTTTAAGTAACTAACTGGACTTTGAACTAGAGGTGTCCTGATCCAATATTGATATCGGATATCATTCTTATATCGTCAAAAAATATCTAGATTGTATACATACAACATCTAAATGTCCACCAACAAGCAAACAAGATTAATCATTACTTGTATTTTAGTGAATTCATTTACAAAAAGGAAACATGGTGGGCTATAGGCAACTCGGAACTAGCAGCTACACAACAGCTAAGCACATAATAGCAAACAAGTTAGAATATGTATCAAGTGTCCTTAATTGAACAATATTGCAGTCTAAAACATGTTAGGGTTAGGGTTAGGGTTAGGGTTAGGGTTAGGGTTAGGGTTTAGGGTTAGGGTTAGGGTTAACCCTTTGTCAATAGAAACAAGTACTTACATGATTATAGTTACATTTTACCTATACAAAGCCTCCAAGGCAGACACGTATTAGAGAGTATCCAGTAACAAATGTGTCCGCATCCTTCAACTTACTGTGTAATGAGTTTAACTTAATGAATCATTTTGGCCACTCGGTGTCGCCAATAACCAATCACTTTAACTTAAAGACAGAAGAATTCCGGATTTTTATTACAAACCCCGTTTCCATATGAGTTGGGAAATTGTGTTAGATGTAAATATAAACAGAATACAATGATTTGCAAAACATATTCAGTTGAATATGTTACAAAATCAACATATTTGAAGTTAAAACTGATTAACATTTTTATTTTGCAAATAATCATTAACTTTAGAATTTGATGCCAGCAACACGTGACAAAGAAGTTTATATATTGTTTTTTTTTGTTTTTTTTCATAAAGAAATACAATCATGTGTGCTTGCGGACTGTATCCCTGCAGACTGTATTGATCTATGTTGATATATAATATATATATTGTGTTTGTTATGTTGATTTAATAATTAAAAATATATATATACATATTTATATATTTTCTTATTTCTTACCAATCGGTCCGCGGACCGGTACCCGGCCGTGGCCCGGTGGTTGGGGACCACTGCTCTACAGTAGCGTAAAACGGAAGTCAAAAGTTATTTGTACAAACCCCGTTTCCATATGAGTTGGGAAATTGTGTTAGATGTAAATATAAACGGAATACAATGATTTGTAAATTATTTTCACGCATATTCAATTGAATGCACTACAAAGATAAAATATTTGATGTTCAAACTCATAAACTTTATTTTTTTTTTTAAAATAATAATTAAGTTAGAATTTCATGGCTGCAACACGTGCCAAACACTCAATAAACGTTTGGGAAGTGAGGAAACTAATTGTTGAAGCTTTGAAAGCGGAATTCTTTCCCATTATGTAGAGCTTCAGTCATTCAACAGTCCAGGGTCTCCGCTGTCGTATTCTACGCTTCATAATATGCCACACATTTTCGATGGGATACAGGTCTGGACTGCAGACGGGCCATTTAAGTACCCCCACTCTTTTACTACGAAGCCACGTTGTTGTAACACATGGCTTAGCATTGTTTTGCTGAAATAAGCAGGGGCCTGGATGACAACATATGTTGTTCCAAAACCTGTATGGACCATTCAGCATTAATGGTGCATTCACAGATATGTGAGTTACCCATGCCTTGGGTACTAATACACCCCCATACCATTACAAGTGCTGGCTTTTGAACTTTGCGCCTATAACAATCCGAATGGTTATTTTCCTCTTTGTTCTGGAGGACACCACATCCTCTTTTTCCAAAAATAATTTGAAATGTGGACTTGTCAGACCACAGAACACCTTTCCACTTTGCATCAGTCCATCTTAGATGATCTCGGGCCCAGCCAAGCAGGCGGCGTTACAGGATATTGTTGATAAATCGGTTTGGCTTTGCATAGTAGAGTTTTAACTTGCACTTACAGATGTAGTGACCAACTGTAGTTACTGACAGTGGTTTTATGAAGGGTTCCTGAGCCCATGTGGTGATAACCTTTACACACTGATGTCGGTTTTATGCAGTACCGCCTGAGGGATCAAAGGTCCGTAATATCATCGCTTACATGCAGTGATTTCTCCAGATTCTCTGAACTTTTTGATGATTTTGTGGACCGTAGATGGTAAAATCCCTAAGTTCCTTGCAATAGCTCATTGAGAAATGTTGTTCTAAAACTGTTCGACAATTTGCTTACAAATTGGTGACCCTCACCCCATCCTTGTTTGTGAATTAATTAGCATTTCATGGAAGCTGCTTTTATACCCAATCATGGCATCCAACTGTTCCCAATTAGCCTGCACACTTGTGGTGTTTGATGAGCATTCCTCAACTTTATCAGTATTGTCCCAACTTCTTTGTCACGTGTTGCTGGCATCTAATTCTAAAGTTAAAGATTATTTGCAAAATAAAAACGTTTATCAGTTTGAACATCAAATATGTTGTCTTTGTAGCATAGTCAACTGAATATGGGTTGAAAATCATTTGCAAATCATTGTATTCTGTTTATATTTACATCTATTACAATTTCCCAATTCATATGGAAACGGGGTTTGTACTACAACAATGCTTTACTGTTTTGGAGGACTTAATATTAAAAAAAAAATAAAAAGATCATTCTAAGGATGACAGAACTTCTGTTGTTTCTGAAGAATATGCTGCACCCAAAAATCACTGCAGTCAAAGATAATCTATACCGCAGGACTGCTCTGCTGTTTCTAAGAATGTACAGCAAGAAAAACAAAGCTAATCAAAGATCTTTTAAACGACAAGGGAGTTCTGCTAATTCATCCATTTTCTACCACTTGTCCCTTTTGGGTTGGCGGACAAACTGGAGACTATCCCATCTGCACTGGAAGGCGAGGTACACCCTCAAAAAGTCGCCGATCACAGGGCCGACACAGACAGAAAACCATTGACACTCACATTCACACACTGGGGCCAATTTGGTGCACTCACTTGTCAAACAAAGACGAGTAACAACCACGGAAGGGCTTTGAGCTGTGAAAAAAATGTATGAAAGATAGCGCTGTCCTCCATTTTTTGTGGTAGGGGTCTGTGTGCATTTTTGGGAGGCTGTGTGTTAGGGAGGTGCAGGTGTTCAAACAGGCCATACTGTAAATAAAGAAAATATCATGAATCTTTGAGACACTGATGCGAAAAATCTGCCACTGACAGCTATCAGAAGCTGTCTGATCTGACAGTTGGCAGTCTTGAGGCAAACAAAAACTCTTGGCAGTGACGGCGTGATGGTGAGGTCCTGCAGAGGGCAGGACTTTCCAGGGATAAGGAAAAAAAGGTAGTGCAGTATTGTTGAGAGTAAGTTTGGCATGGCGGGAAGAAGTTCAAACGAAGGTGTAAGCAGAAGTATAGTATAGGCATGTGTGGGAGAGACGCCAGGTGAGCTGAACGAGAGGTCTGATGGGGGATTAAGGTCAGCAAAAGCATTACTCAGACGGAAAAACGTTCTCTGAACATTGGGTTTGGTCATGTTGAACGTTAGAAACATTGTGTTTGTGGGATGGGCAGCACATCGGAATAAGTGCTTTGCATCGATGTGTCAAATCTTCACTTGTTTCGCTGGACAGCTGAGCTTAATCTGTTGTTGTTATTGACCCTTGTCAGTGTTCTTTGGAAGACTGAGTGATTTATGTTTGATCAGGAAAAAGGAAGAAAAAAAAAAACAGCCCTGAGGTTGCAGTAAGTAATCACAGCAGCCCGGTCACACACTGCTGTGGGACGGCATTCCACTTCTCAACCAAGAGTCGATGCAGGTCAGATTTTTTCATGGTGGTCACTCTGGCACAAAGAGAACCATGTGGATCCCACAAATGCCCTGTCATGTCTGTTGACACGCCAAAATTTCTTGAGGTCGTCAAACAAACACAGCGCTGTGGGGCGAGATTTGTCATACTGGAGGATTGAAGATTGTGATTCTAGACTGTGGAGATACAAACCCCGTTTCCATATGAGTTGGGAAATTGTGTTAGATGTAAATTTAAACGGAATACAATGATTTGCAAATCCTTTTCAACCCATATTCAATTCAATGCACTACAAAGACAACATATTTGATGTTCAAACTCATAAACTTTATTTTTTATTTTTTTACAAATAATAATTAACTTAGAATTTCATGGCTCCAACACGTGCCAAAGTAGTTGGGAAAGGGCATGTTCACCACTATGTTACATCACATTTTATTTTAACAACACTCAATAAACGTTTGGGAACTGAGGAAACTAGTTGTTGAAGCTTTAAAGTGGAATTCTTTACTATTTTTGCTTGATGTACAGCTTAAATTGTTCAACAGTCCGGGGTCTTGTTGTCGTATTTTACGTTTCATAATGCGCCACACATTTTTGATGGGAGACATGTCTGGATTGCATGCGGGCCAGGAAAGAACCCGCACTCTTTTGCTACGAAGCCACGCTGTTGTAACACATGGCTTGGCATTGTTTTGCTGAAATATGCAGGGGCGTCCATGATAACGTTGCTTGGATGACAACATATGTTGTTGCAAAACCTGTATGGACCATTTAGCATTGATGGTCCATTCACAGATGTGTAAGTTACCCATGCCTTGGGCACTAATACACCCCCATACATCACAGATGCTGGCTTTAGAACTTTGCGCCTATAACAATCCGGATGGTTATTTTCCTCTTTGTTCCGGAGGACACCACGTCCACAGTTTCCAAATATAATTTGAAATGTGGACTCGTCAGACCACAGAACACTTTTCCACTTTGCATCAGTCCATCTTAGATGAACTCGGGCCCAGCGAAGCCGGTGGCGTTCCTGGGTGTTGTTGATAAATGGCTTTCGCTTTGCATAGTAGAGTTTTAACTTGCACTTACGGATGTAGCGACCAACTGTAGTTACTGACAGTGGTTTTATGAAGTGTTACCGAGCCCATGTGGTGAAATCCTTTACACACTGATGTCGGTTTCTGATGCAGTACCGCCTGAGGGATCCAAGGTCCGCAATATCATCGCTTACATGCAGTGATTTCTCCAGATTCTATGAACCTTTTGATGATTTTACAAACCGTGGATGGTAAAATCCCTAAATTCCTTGCAAAAGCTCGTTGAGAAATGTTGTTCAAAAACTGTTTGACAATTTGCTTACAAATTGGTGACCCTCGCCCTCCTTGTTTGTGAATTACTTAGCATTTCATGGAAGCTGCTTTTATACCCAATCATGGCACCTACCTGTTCCCAATTAGCCTGCACACCTGTGAGATGTTCCAAATAAGTGTTTGATGAGCATTCCTCAACCTAATCAGTATTTATTGCCACCTTTCCCAGTGTTGCTGGCATCAAATTCTAAAGTTAATGATTATTTGCACACACATTTTTTTTTATCAGTTTTAACATTAAATATGTTGTCTTTGTAGCATATTCAACTGAATATGGGTTGAAAATGATTTCCAAATCATTGTATTCCGTTTATATTTACATTTAACACAATTTTCCAATTAATATGAAAACAGGGTTTGTACTTTATGTCTTTGCAGAGTCTCGTCTACCTCAATTTTTGTCAGTAATCAGTTCCAAAAAGTCAGAAAAGACCAAATCGTATAAAAATGGAAACACATACCAGCCCTCCATTCCCCACGCCACCAAAAGCCATTTAGATCTGTTCCAGTTCTGCAATAACATTACCACAAAACATATTTATAGAGGAAAACTGTTACAATCTGTGTCACGTTTTTGTTGGTCGTGACCACAAGACGCAGAGGCAGACGGAAAAGTGAAGGTAAAATAGTTGATTGACTAAATACAACCCAGGGCGCACCAACGTGGTAGAAGCAGCAGTGGACCTCAGGGGAGTGGCAAAGACAAAATGAAAACGACAAAGCTGGCTTAAGAGGCTTCATGATTGGCAACCAGGGATAGGTGTGTCCTGATTGCCAATTAGGGACAGTTGAGTGAGCCTGTCATGATCTGTGGTGTAGATCATGTTTTTTTAGTTATGTTCTGTTAATTTTATACTCCATTAGTTCCTGTTTTTGTGCACTCTTGTTTGTTTTTTAGTTTCCATGACGACTCATTAATTTCACATGTCTCATGTGTTCGGATCACGCACCTGCTTTAATCAGAGACCATTATTTAGGCCCGTTTTGTCAGTTAGTCGTGCTGGCGATATTACTCTGTATTTGCTCTGTTCATGCGATAGATTCATACTCTGTATTGATATTTTCAAGCTCGTTTCATGCCACAGGTTTCATGCTTGTTTTCATGCGAATGTTTGCTTCATGCTATGCCAAGTATTTTTTTTTATTCATGCCACAGTTAGCAAGTTTTGTTTCATGTCCATAGTTCTGCCTAAGTTTAGTTTTTGTATCCTGCGCTAAGGTGTCCCTTCGCCTTTTTGTTTGTACATATTTGATAGTGAATAATTAAATATGTTCTTACCTTCACGCCTGGTCCGGAATAGTCCGTTTGCTTCCTGGGAAAAAAATCCTTACAGTAAGTTGATAAAACCCACACGTCTTGACAGAGCCTGAGCTTAAACCAAAGGAGTGGCGGAGGCAAACAGGAAACGGAAACACACATAAGAGCACTGCAATTGGAAATAATACAGAAACTAAGGAAACAATAAACTGAAGTCCAAGACAAAGATTAATGGTGGTTTTCTACAGAAACTTAGATACCAACATGTGTGATTCTTTGTTTGGGCACTGGATCCCAAGGGACTAGTTTCTCTGCCGCAATGTTTTGCCATATGATAACGAGATCGTAAACGATAACAGTGGCAAATGTCTGGCGAAAATTTTAATCGAAAACGAAATTCAACAAAAGGTTGTGCGTAGGAATAACCAATGTCTGTAATATTTGGGATAATGAGTCATAAATAAATTGTGTAGTATGTGTGCTTGTTGTGGCATTTGTTTTGGAAATTATAATGAAAAAAACATCAGACAGTAAGAGAAAGTAACATAGTATACTTGAGTACTGTAGTTTTTTTCCCCCAATGCTAACACACTACTAACTAGTCTTGCTTCATTGGTGTTCCTATGTAAGTGCTGTCCTCATGTGAAAAGCCAACACCTGGAATAGCTGCATAACCTGAGTTCACAAAAAAAATCTAAAACGAGACCATGGCAAGTAGGAGGTCATGTCAACAGGTCTTACTCACTTTTAGAATGATAGAATTCTTGAGCACAGCTAGGCGGACCCTTTATTTGCTGGGTGGGGCCGCAGACATGAAGCAGTGTGTGTGAAAACTATCACTTACCCGGACTAAATTCCTCAAAACATACTGTACATGGAGGCATTCTGAAATATTCTTGCCTTTCTTTAATTGTCTTTGAAACAAGCCGTTTGGAATTTGCCCCATTAGTGACGTTTTTCCCATTGATGACGTCAGCGAATCATCCCTTTACTTGAGGAGCTTTGCTCGATTCCGACACTGTAGCCAATAAGTTCCTTTTTTTTCTCTATCCTCTTGTTGTGGGGCAGACTGGCTCATACATGCACATGCATCCTCCGCTGTTGCCATTTCCAACATAAAGTAGCGTATATTTCTGACATATATCTGTCAGTAGACTTGTTATGGAAGCGCTTAAAACTACAATGCAGCTGACAGGGAAAAGATGCCATTGAAGTGGACGCAAGTAAATGAGATCGCCCACAAAACGACACATCCTACTGAGTCGCGGTTTGAAGATGGTCTGTAAAACATAATCGATGAAAATTGTTGACCCAAAAAAACCAGCATTACATGTTATGTTGACCACAAGAGTGTTTTGAATGGAGAAACAAATGTTAATATGACCATATTAACTGCAGTACTTGATACCATAAATAGTGAAAGGTATTCATTAATGTGAATAAATGTTTTTTATTAAAACATATTTTTAATTAGCATGAACATGATGGTAAAGGTGTTTAGTATGCATTTATATTCAATTATGTTTTGAGTGTCTTTCCCCTTCAAAAATAGACGGATTAAAAAGAGAATACTATTCAGTCGTGATTTGTCCACAGAGTTGCTTTATATATTCAATTGTTTTAGAAAAGTAATACAAAATGATTTATGTTATTGTTTTCTGGGCAGTTGCACTTTTTGAAAACGACTTCTGCTAACTTTTACTTTAAAAAAGAGAATTCTTAGCGTTTTTTTAATCAGCATTTTTGCATGGGGTGCCAAATGTAAAAGTTCAGTCATACTTTCTTTACAGATATATTTCTCACATTTAACACAATTTCTCAGATTTAGCTAATTTTCATCACATTTAAGTTTAAATTAAAATGTTGACTCTAAATATTATACCTAAATGTTAAATCTAATTCTGAATTTTAAATATAATTCTAAATCCTAAATATAAATGTTTAATTTAAACCTAAAACCTTGAAACTAAATCTAAATGTTAAATCTAAAACCTGAATGTTACACCTAAATCTGAATGTTTAATCTAATTCTAAATCTTAAATATATAAATGCTACATTTAAACCTAAATCTTGAGTCTAAATCTGAATCCATTCATCCATTTTGTCCCTTCGGAGTCGCGGAGGGTGCTGGAGCCTATCCCAGCTGCACACAGGCGGAAGGCGGTGTACACCCTGGACAAGTTGCCACCTCATCACAGGGCCAACACAGATAGACAGACAACATTCACACTCACATTCACACACTAGGGCCAATTTAGTGTTGCCAATCAACTTTTCCCCAGGTGCATGTCTTTGGAGGTGGGATGAAGCCGGAGTACCCGGAGGGAACCCACGGAGTCACGGGGAGAACATGCAAACTCCACACAGAATGACCCCTAGCCCGAGGGGTTTGAACCCAGGACCTTCGTATTGTGAGGCACATGCACTAACTGCTGTGTAACAGTGCTGCTCTTTAATTTTAAATTTGAATGTTAAATTTAAATCTGAATGTTGGATCTAAATCTAAATGTTAAACCTGAATCTAAGTCTTTAATCTAAATGTTATATCTAAATCAAAAATCTTAAATATATATCCTACATCTAAATGTGAGTGCTAAATGTTTTAAACAAAAATGTTAAATATACATATAAATATAAAGAATGGTTTATAGGTATGGGATGGTGTGGGCCGGAAAATCATCAAAACTGTCACGGGGGGTAAAACGGGTGGACCCAAATGCAGTAAAGACAAGCTGAATTAGTAGTGTTCAAGGGTTATTATTAATAAAACCTGAGGGAAAGGAGGCAGCTTGTAGTCCTAGGCTTTGCAGTCCAGTAGAGCACACTGAGGCTAGCAGGCTGTGGCTAGCAGGCTGTGGCTAGCAGGCCGAGGCTAGCAGGCTGTGGCTAGCAGGCTGTGGCTAGCAGGCTGAGGCTAGCAGGCTGAGGCAGGCACACACGGCAGGTAGGGAACACATGTAGCAAGGTGAAACGATCTGGCGATCGCGCCGAGTGGAGTCCAAACATTTGTAGGCTGCAGGTGATGAGTTGATGGCAGGCAGGTGAGTGATTAGGGTGCTGGGATCAGCTGTGCCAGGCTGAGAGCTGGAGCCAAGCCTACGCTCAAAACACGCCCACTCTCCCACAGACACACAGAGAAAAACAGACACAGACTGACTATGACAGTGCCCCCCCCCCTCAAGGAACGCCTCCAGGCGATCCCCCAGGCTTGCCCGGGTGACTGCGGTGAAAGGCCAAGATGAGGGAAAGGTCCAGGATGAAGCTGCGTGGCACCCAGCAACGCTCCTCAGGTCCATACCCCTCCCAGTCCACCAGGTACTGTAGACCTCTACCCCGACGGCGCACATCCAGCAGTCGTCGGTCCGTGTAGGCTGGGTGGTCATCGATGACATGGGGGATAGGGGGAGGCGTGTCAGGGGGAGACAGTGGGCTGGTTGAAACAGGCTTCAGTTGAGAGACATGGAAGGTGGGATGGATCCTCCAGCGTGCAGGTAATTTGAGTTTAACTACTGTTGGATTGATGATGGAAATGATTTCATAAGGGCCAACATACCGGGGTGCAAGTTTCTTAGAGTCCACCTTCAGGGGGAGGTCTTTAGAGGAAAGCCACACCTGCTGACCTGGATGGTATACAGGGGCCGTACTTCGGTGTCGGTCAGCATATCGACGATTTCGGTCCACAGAGCGGAGGAGGGCAGCACGAGCATCTTTCCACACCTTGCGGCAACGCCGCATATGAGCCTGTACTGAAGGTACACAGATGTCATCTTCCTCAGCAGGAAACAACGGAGGTAGGTATCCTAAGGATACCTAAAATGGTGACACTCCAGTAGCTGCACAGGGTAATGAGTTGTGGGCATACTCAACCCATACCAGGTGGGTGCTCCAAGAGGAGGGGTTCTTTGCAACGACACATCGGAGGGCCGCTTCTAGGTTTTGATTTGCCCGTTCCGTTTGCCCATTAGACTGAGGGTGATAACCCGAAGTCAGACTCATATTGGCTCCAATGGCCCGACAGAAAGCCTTCCAAACCTCGGAAGTAAACTGAGGCCCTCTATCAGAGACCACATCTGAAGGAATACCATGAAGACGGAACACATGCTGGACCATGAGGTTGGCTGTTTCCAGGGACGTGGGGAGTTTTGCTAGAGCCACGAAATGCACTGATTGGAAAATCTGTCCACTATAGTGAGGATAACCGAATTTCCCTGAGAAGGCGGGAGGCCAGTGACAAAATCCAGTGAAATATGAGACCAGGGGCGGCTTGGGACTGGCAAGGGATGGAGTAGGCCGGCAGGTGGTCGATTGGAGGATTTTCCACGGGCACACACAGTACAGGCAGACACAAAAGCACGGGTATCAGCATCCATGGTAGGCCACCAAAAGTGTCGCTTGAGGAGAGTCATGGTGCGGCCAACTCCTGGGTGGCAGGCAAATAGGGAAGCGTGTGCCCACAGAAAAACCTGTGAACATACAGCATCAGGCACAAAGAGGCGGTTATCAGGACCATTACCTGGGTCTGGTTGGTCTTGCTGAGCCCTTCGGACCACCGACTAAATCTCCCAAGTCACTGTGGCCACCACACACGACGCCGGAAGAATAGGCTCAGGACTGGTGGGACCCGCCGAAGTGAATTGACGTGACAGGGCATCCGGCTTGATGTTGCGGGATCCTGGACGGTAGGTCAGTGTGAAGCGGAATCGACCAAAAAACAAAGCCCACTGGGCCTGACGGGAATTGAGGCGCTTTGCAGACTGAATGTAGGTCAGGTTTTTATGGTCTGTCCAGATGATGAAGGGGTGTTCTGCTCCCTCAAGCCAGTGTCTCCATTCTTCCAGAGCGAGTTTGACTGCCAGCAGTTCCCTGTTACCTACATCATAATTGCGCTCAGCAGGTTGTAGCCGATATGAGAAGAACGCGCATGGATGGAGCTTCTAGTCCTTGGCAGAACGCTGGGATAGTACAGCCCCCACTCCAGACTCTGAGGCATCAACTTCCAGGATGAACTGGCGTGAGGGGTCAGGATGAATCAGGACAGGGGCTGTGGTAAAACGTCTCTTAAGCTCCTTGAAAGCCGCGTCAGCCTCTGAATGGGTTAGACGGAGATGTGAGTCTTGTGAGGGGTGCGACCACTTGACTGTAGTTCCGGATGAACCGGCGGTAAAAGTGTGCAAAGCCCAGAAAGCCCTGGAGACGTTTAACTGAGGTTGGTTGTGGCCAGTCCACCACAGCTCGCACCTTTTCGGGGTCTGCCTTCACCTGACCACTCTCAATGATGAAACCGAGAAACCTTGTGGACTGAACATGGAACTCACATTTTTCAGCTTTAATGTAGAGCTTGTTCTCAAGAAGGCGCTGGAGCACTTGTCTGACGTGAACCACATGTTCCTCCGGGTTGCGGGAGAAAATCGGGATATCATCCAGATACACAAAGACGGAGCGGTTATTAAGGTCTCGGAGGACATCGTTCACCAGAGCTTGAAAAACTGCTGGGGCCTTAGTCAGGCCAAAGGGCATAACCAAGTATTCGAAATGGCCAAGGGGAGTCTTGAAGGCTGTTTTCCATTCATCACTAGCTCGGATTCGAATCAAATGATACGCATTGCGAAGGTCTAACTTGGAAAACATAGTTGCTCTTTGGAGGGGTTCAAAGGCAGATGCCAGTAAAGGCAGTGGGTATTTGTTATGAATGGTGATATTATTCAAACCTCGAAAATCTATACAGAGACGTAGAGTGCCATCTTTTTTACCCCCCCCAAAAAAAACCTGCACCGAGTGGGGAAGATGAGGGACGAATAATGCCTGCAGCCAATGAGTCATGGATGTATTTTTCCATCGCCTCTCTCTCAGGGCGTGACAGATTGTATAACCGACTGGAAGGCAGGGGAGCTTCTGAAAGCAGGTCAATGGCACAGTCATAAGGGCGGTGCGGAGGGAGGGACAGTGCATGTTGCTTGCTGAAGGCCTCTTCTAAGTCATGGTAGACAGAGGGAACCTTGGACAAGTCTGGGGGCTCTATGACAACTGGGGAGACTGTGTCCTCAGCAGGGGAGCGGGCAGACTGCAGGCAAGTGGAAAGACAGTAGGAGCTCCAGCTCACCACTTTGGCTGCAGCCCAGTCAATGTGAGGATTGTGAAGTCTTAACAACTGCTGACCTGCTTGCTGCCCTTGTATGGGGTGGTCGTAGACCCGCTTCAGTTCTGCAGATAGTGCAGCAAAGGACTGGACTTCAGGGGATCCTTGCTCACGAAGGGCATTGAAATAACTCAAAGGGGGCCCCTGTAGCAGGTTGGCTATATAAGCGATTTTGGCTGCCTCACGGCCAAAACGAGAGGGCTGAGCTTCAAAAGCAAGCTGGATCTAAGTTAAAAATTCACGACAGGTGCTAGGATTGCCAGAATACTTATCAAGCGGGGGGATATGTGGCTCTGCAGCAGGGACAGCATGGGGTGCAGGTGGTGCAGGTGGTTCGGGTTGTGGTTGAGCGTGTTGATTGATGAGAGTTGTGAGCTGGGTGGACACGCGTGACATCTGGTCAATAAGTTTTTGTAATAGTTGGTCATGGTTTCCCAAACGCTGTCCTTGATTGGCAAGGGCCTCCCTCACACGGTCAAAATCTGCTGGGTCCATTGTTAGGGCCAGATCGTTCTGTCACGGGGGATAAAACGGGTGGACCCAAATGCAGTAAAGACAAGCTGAATTAGTAGTGTTCAAGGGTTATTATTAATAAAACCTGAGGGAAAGGAGGCAGCTTGTAGTCCTGGGCTTTGCAGTCCAGTAGAGCACACTGAGGCTAGCAGGCTGTGGCTAGCAGGCTGTGGCTAGCAGGCTGAGGCTAGCAGGCTGAGGCAGGCACACACGGCAGGTAGGGAACACATGTAGCAAGGTGAAACGATCTGGCGATCGCGCCGAGTGGAGTCCAAACATTTGTAGGCTGCAGGTGATGAGTTGATGGCAGGCAGGTGAGTGATTAGGGTGCTGGGATCAGCTGTGCCAGGCTGAGAGCTGGAGCCAAGCCTATGCCCAAAACACGCCCACTCTCCCACAGACACACAGAGAAAAACAGACACAGACTATGACAAAAACATTTACAGCTGGTTTGCCCCTTTGCCGTGCACCAAAATACTTGCAAAAAATGCCTGCATCTGTACCCTTTGAAGGGAGACTGGTCTTATGGAGCTGCTCAAAAAGACTTATTATAGTTTTGGGGGCCTGCTGAGACCCACTACTGCCAACCACACAGTCTGATGGTTTGTTTGTCAATGATGAAGTATTGACATTGCAGCGCATGCCAATACGACCGGTTTGGTTTGCTAAATTGGAATTTTGAATTTGCTGCGGAGTTTCCTGTTGACAACGTCGCGCAGTG
Organism: Nerophis ophidion; assembly: GCF_033978795.1. Lineage (NCBI taxonomy): Eukaryota > Metazoa > Chordata > Actinopteri > Syngnathiformes > Syngnathidae > Nerophis > Nerophis ophidion. The sequence goes on from NC_084612.1 coordinate 40,757,068, forward strand.
ATGGCGCGTATGATGACACGTGCTTGTGACATTATTGGTTGGGTGAGTGTGAATGTTGTCTGTCTATCTGTGTTGGCCCTGCAATGAGGTGGCGACTTGTCCAGGGTGTACACCGCCTTCCGCCCGATTGTAGCTGAGATAGGCGCCAGCGCCCCCTGCCACCCCGAAGGGAAAGAGCGGTAGATATGGATGGATGGATGGATGGATGTTAAATATACATATTGAATAAAAACCTACATGTCAAAATTAAATATTAAATCTAAATCCTACATTTAAATCTTAAATCTAATCCTTAAATCCAAATCTTGAATCCAAACGTAAGCGCTAAATGTTAAATGTAAACCTTTATGATAAATCTAAATCCAAATTTTAAATCTAAATTTTATATCTAAACGTTAAATTCAAATCCAAATTTTAAATCCAAACCTAATTGATAAATCTAAATTTAAATCTTAAATCTAAATTTAAATCTAAATCTAAATGTGAATGCTAAATCTCTTGCCAAGTGTAAAGATAGATATTAATAGAAGGTCAATGTTTCACTAAGCCGAGGCCTCACAGCTGCGCCCACATCTCTGCATCTGAGTGCACAACACGCCTACATCTTATTGACTGCCGAAGAAGGAAACACGACAGATGTTGAATGACAAATAAAGGTTGCAGATTGTTAAAAATATTAGCTCCAAAAGTGCGAGTGTGCATGGTGTGTTGCGTAAGGACAAGACGCCTAAACACCTGCATGGATACGCCTATTTCTATTTGTATGTGTCTTTCATTATTTTGCTAGCCATATTCTTTACAACAGATCCAAAGCGAGCGTGTCAACTGGCTGCTGCAGCAACTTGACAAGTTGAGTTCATACCGAAAAGTTCTATTTTGGTTTCATCTGACCACATGACATTCTCCCAATCCTCTGCTGTAACATCCATGTATCCATTTTGGAATAAACTCAACACGTCGTGTTTGGAGGAAGAAGAATACTGAGTTGCATCCCAAGAACACCACACCTACTGTGAAGCATGGGGGTGGAAACATCATGCTTAGGGACTGTTTTTCTGCTAAGGGGACAGGACGATTGATCCATGCTAAGGAAAGAATGAATGGGGCCAAGTATCGTGAGATTTTGAGCCAAAACCTCCTTCCATCAGTGAGAACTTTGAATGGTTGACCAAATACTTATTTTCCACCATAATTTACAAATAAATTCTTTAAAATTCCTACAATGTGAATCCCTGGAATTTTTTTCACATTCTGTCTCTCACAGTTGAAGTGTACCTATGATGAAAATTACAGACCTCTGTCATCATTTTAAGTGGGAGAACTTGCACAATCAGTGGCTGACTAAATACTTTTTTGCCCCACTGTACAAACAGAAATAGATGTATTCATGCAGACTGCCTCGGCGTAAGAATCAATTCCATCCATTGTCAAACGTGGAAGTGAAGCGGTCTGGTGTTTGAGTGTCTTATTTTCAAATATGTCTTTATGCAACACACCATGCACACTCACATCTGTAGCTAACATTTTGAACAACATGCAGCTTCATTGACATCAATTTGTCATTAATCATCTGTCATGTTTCCTCCTTCTGCAGTAAGAAAAATGTTGGCGTGTTGTGCACTGAGAGGCAGAGACGTGGGCGCGCCTTCGAGGGTGAGAGGCCTCGGATTGGTGAAATATTGACATTATACAAATATTTATCTTTACACTTGGTGAGAGATTTAGCGCTCACATTTAGATTTACATTTAAGATTTAGATTTAGAAGTAACAACTTTGTGGGTTCCCTCCGGGTACTCCGGCTTCCTCCTACCTCCAAAGACATGCACCTGCGGATAGGTTGATTGGCAACACTAAAATGGTCCCTAGTGTGTGAATGTGAGTGTGAATGTTGTCTGTCTATCTGTGTTGGCCCTGTGGTGAGGTTGCGACTTGTCCAGGGTGTACGCCGCCTTCTGCCCGATTGTAGCTGAGATAGGCACCAGCGTTCCCCGCCACTCCAAAGGGAATAAGCGGTAGAAAATGGATGGATGGTTGTGAATGTGAGTGTGAATGTTGTCTGTCTATCTGGGTTGGCCCTGTGGTGAGGTGGCGACTTGTCCAGGGTGTAGACTGCCTTCCACCCATGTGCAGCTGTTATAGGCTCCAGCACCCCCGCAGACCCTGAAAGGGACAAGCGGTAGAACATTGATGGATGAATTTAGATTCACCATTTATGTTTAGATTCAACATTTAGTTTGAACATTTAGGTTTAGATTTAACATTTATCGCTCACATTTAGATTTAAGATTTATGTTAACATTTAGGTTTAGATTTAACATTAAAATATATATTTCACATTTAGATTTAGAGCTAAGATTAAAGTTTAGATTAAACGTTTAGGTTTAGATTTTAAATTACTATTTAGATTTCACATTTATACTTAGGTTTAAGATTAAAGTTTAGCACTCATATTTAGATTTCACATTTAGATTGAGCTTCAAGATTTATTCTACATTTAGGTTTAGATCTAACATTTGAATTTTCATTCAAGATTTAATTTGGATTCAACATTTAGATTTAGATTAAACATTTAGGTTTAGATTGAACATTTATCGATTTGATTTTACGATTTTTAATGTAGATTTAACATTCAGGTTTAGATTTTACATTTAGGTTTGGATTTAACATTAAAATGTAAATTTCACATTTAGATTAAGGTCTACATTTAACTTTTAGGTTTAGATTTAGAATTAAAATTTAGATTTCACATTTAAATTTAGGTTTAAGATTAAAGTTTAGATTGAATTATTAGCACTCACATTTAGATTTAGCTTTAAGATCTATTTAACATTTAGATTTGAATTTAACATTGGAATTCTGATTTAAGATTTAATTTAGATTTAACATGTAATATTTCGATTTACCGATCCGTTGTGGGGAAGAAGGAGGTGAGCCGGAAGGCAAAGCTCTCAATTTACTGTTTGATTTATGTTCCCACCCTCACCTATGGTCATGAGCTTTGGGTCATGACCGAAAGGACAAGATCACGGGTACAAGCGGCTAAAATGAGTTTCCTCCGCCGTGTGGCGGGGCTCTCCCTTAGAGATAGGGTGAGAAGCTCTGCCATCCGGGAGGAACTCAAAGTAAAGCCGCTGCTCCTCCACATCGAGAGGAGCCAGATGAGGTGGTTCGGGCATCTGGTCAGGATGGCACCCGAACGCCTCCCTAGGGGGGTGTTTAGGGCACGTCCAACCGGTAGGAGGCCACGGGAAAGACCCAGGACACGTTGGGAAGACTATGTCTCCCGGCTGGCCTGGGAACGCCTCGGGATCCCCCGGGAAGAGCTAGACAAAGTAGCTGGGGAGAGGGAAGTCTGGGCTTCCCTGCTTAGGCTGCTGCCCCCGCGACCCGACCTCGGATAAGCGGAAGAAGATGGATGGATGGATGGATATTTCGATTTAGATTTAACAATGGGCAGCACAGTAGTCCTGGGTTCAATACCGGGCTCGGGATCTTTCTGTGTGGAGTTTGCATGTTCTCCCCGTGACAGCGTGGGTTTCCTCCGGGTATTCTGGCTTCCTCCCACCTCCAAAGACATGCACCTGGGGATAGGTTGATTGGCAACACTATATTGTCCCTAGTGTGTGAATGTGAGTGTGAATGTTGTCTGTATATCTGTGTTGGCCCTGCGATGAGGTAGTGACTTGTCCAGGGTGTACCCCGCCTTCCATCCGATTTTAGCTGAGATAGACTCCAGCGCCCCCTGCCACCCCGAAGGGAAAGAGCGGTAGATATGGATGGAACAACATTCAATTTACACTTAAATGGGTGAACATTTATTGAATGGGTTGAATGTGGAAAAAAGGTAAGTTAAATGCGAGAAAAATATCTGCTGGAAAAGTGTGAGTGAACTTTTACATTCGGCATCCAGTACTTCCGCATGTCATTGGCGCGCACTTTGTAAATAGCGACGATAAAGTCCAAAGCACGCGCAGATCCCAAGCAACAGCTGACGTCTCGCGAGAGCAGGAAGGGTGTGCGCGTGCGAGCGTGCGCGTGTGGTGGGGAGTTTTTTTCGTGTGTTGGGAAAGTTGAGCAAAGCGAGAAGAGATGAGGAAAGAGCTGAGCAGTGAGGGAGAACCTCAGTGAGTTTTGAGCCTCTGTCCTCCTCCTGTGGAATGAATCAGCTCCTCTCAATGATCTGTGGCGGATCCGCACGCAGCTGGACACGCGCGGGCCCTTGACACGCGTGACTGTGCGCGGCTCTTCACAGCCTCTCATCGGATGCGTTCACTGACCTCTGTAAACTTGTGTTATACCTGCAAGTCTGCGCTGCTGGCCGTGGGGCGAATCTCCTCCTTAGGAGACAAGGTAATTCTGCATTTATTTGACTTTTTATACATACAAGTTGAAGTAAGAAGTCACACCAGATGTTTTTTGTATTTATTTTCCTGAAGGAACTCTCCTGAAGGAATCAATAATGTACTATCTATCTAACTTTAAAGTTCAGTTGAGTTATTTTGGCCCCTTTCTCTTTCATTTTGCAGCTTTGACTCCACACTGCATTATTTCTACAGCAGAGGGCTAGTTAAGGACATTGCACACTTGAGGTGTGGACATGCAGGACTTTAAGTGCGGAGCAGGGCGGCTTCTGCTGCTGGTCCTGGTTCTGGTGGACCAGCTGTCCCTCTGCGTCCTGCTCGGAGACGCCGGAGAGGTCGTGGACACCGCAGAGGTGAAAACCCCTGACTCCAGAACCAGCAGAGCCAAAAGGAGGGGAGGAACAGACGTGCTCAGAGGGTAATGTGGCTACAATAATCCCTCAGACATTAGACCCATATGCTATGCTTTGTTTTCATCAAGTCTCTTCTTCTTTTTCTCCACACAATTGTCTTTCTTATATAATGAGCATCTTTCTGCACTGCTGTTACATGCAGGTGTGTGTCTCTGGCAAACACCCGATGGTCCCACATAAGAATGTGTGTGTGTGTGTGCATGTTTTAATAACAACAATAATGCGAGGCTGCCTGAGATGAGTAAGATTGTCCGTGATGGGGAAGTTTGGAGCAAAGCTTAGCAATTAAATACTGGCAAGCACATCACATTCCTGCTGCCTTCAATAATAAATTACATCCAAACAAAGGAGGCCATTGGTCGTGTGTGGCTGTGGCAGAGAAGGAGAGAGAGAGAGAGACAGAGAGAGAGAAAGAAAGAAAGAGAGAAACAACCTAATCCTCTTTTTAGCCAAATAAGAAAAAAAAAGTGTGTGTGGAGGGGGGATCACATCTGCAGCTGTACACAGTGGGTCTCTGCTGGAGTGTGTTTTTTGTGCGCGCGCATGAGACGGAATAAAAGAAAGTAAGGCAATCTCCAAAAAAAGACAACATCTGTGTGCGGCGATGACAGCAAACAGCTGATGAAGGTCACACAGTAGACATTTTTATTCCACATGCTTTAAGTTCATTTATGGGAACATCTGTGCTCAGGAAGAGGTTTCGTGCTGTGTCACTCTGACTTACCAGCAGAAGAATGTTTCTGACACCCTCATGATTACCTCATGGATCTGGTTGGAGTTACATCCAGTGACCCCTCAGGTCAACAGATTCAGTTCTCACATACAGTATGTAAGCCTCAGGCACACCTGTAGGGGGCAGGATGGCTCAGGTAGTGACTTCAAAAGGGAAATGTTTACATAGGTGGCTAGGATTTTTTTCAATGCCTCACTGCAGCTTAATGTAAAATGGTTTTAGTACCAGTTTGTCATGATACTACATGGCCACGCCATACTGAAGGGCTGCTTTTAACAAGGTTTTGATTGACACTGTCACAGACGTATTCTTTCGAGGTCTATTGAAACCCACTACTACCCACCACGCAGTCTGATAGTTTATATATCAATGATGAAATATTAACGTGGCAACACATGCCAATACGGCCTTTTTAGTTTACTAAATTGCAATTTTAAATTTCCTGGGACTTTTTTCTTGAAAACGTCGCGTAATGATAACGTCACTGGCTGTTATGAACATGAGCGCTGCGTACACACTAAGCTAAAAGTCGTCTGCTTTAACGGCATAATTACACATTATTTTGTACATCTGTGTTGCAGAATCTTTTGCAATTTGTTCAATTAATATTGGAGAAGTCAAAGTAGAAAGACGGAGTTGGAAAGCTTTAGCCTTTAGCCACACAAACACACGGTGATTCCTTGTTTAAACTTCACGGAGGTGAAACTTTAGTATGGATCACAGTGGACATGGATCCCGACTACATGTCAACCAGCAGGTGTCGGTGAGAAAATTGTGGTTAAAAAAATCGCCTCTTACCGGATATCAGCTGAGCGTGTGCCTCCCGTACAGCTGCCGTCGACTTCCCCGAGACACTGCTCATCAACATCTGGCCGTGGACGTACACATCCGACTATCAGGTACTGTTAAACTCACTAAAACACTATCAACACAATAGTAAAATAAAGGATTTCCCAGAATTATCCTAGTAAATGTCTCTAAAAACATATGAATCTGTTTCAAAGCAACGCGATTGCAATCCCGTTTTTATTTTTTCTAACTTTATTTTTTTTTATTTTTTTTTTTCTAGTCCGTCGCTATCAATATCCTAAAACACGAATCTTTCATCCTTTTTTAAATTAATGGGGAAATTGTCGTTTTCTCTGTCCGAGTAGCTGTTTTTGTTGGAGGCTCCCATTAAAATCAATGTGAATATATGAGGAGCCATCAACATGTGACGTCATCGTCTGCGACTTCCGGTAGAGGCAGGGCTTTTCTCCAGTTGCGAACTTTATTGAGGATGTTCTCTACTAAATCCTTTCAGAAAAAATATGGCGATATCACGAAATGATCAAGTTTGACACATAGAATGAACCTGCTATCCCCGTTTAAATAAGAAAATCTAATTTCAGTAGGCCTTTCAGCTTATTATTGTTGTTAGAGTTGTCAAGGGCTAAATTGACAGTGGAGTTGTTTTTATTATTTTGGAAACCTTTATGAGTATGACCAAACTCACCACAGCCATATATGTATTGTGAAATTCATATATATGACTCTTTTTAAGTTGAGTTACAGTAAAGTTAAAGGCCTACTGAAATGAGATTTTCTTATTCAAACGGGGATAGCAGGTCCATTCTATGTGTCATACTTGATCATTTCGCGATATTGCCATATTTTTGCTGAAAGGATTTAGTAGAGAACATCCACGATAAAATTCGCAACTTTTGGTGCTGATAAAAAAGCCTCGCCTTAACCGGAAGTCGCAGACGATGACGTCAAAAGGGTGAGGGCTCCTCACGTCCTCACATTGTTTATAATGGGAGCCTCCAGCTGCAAGAGCTATTCGGACCGAGAAAACGACAATTCCCCCATTAATTTGAGCGAGGATGAAAGATTTGTGGATGATGATATTGATAGCGAAGGACTAAAAAAAAAAAAAAAAAAAAATAAAATAAAAAGCGACTGTTTCAGGCAGCGGCAGTATGAGCTTTTCAGATGTAATTAGACACATTTACTAGGATAATTCTGGAAGATCCCTTATCTGCTTATTGTTTTAATAGTGTTTTAGTGAGATTGTAAAGACATACCTCGAGGTCGGATGGCTGCGGTGAACACGCAGTGTCTCAGAGAGAAGCCGAGGAGCCAAGCTAACAGCTGCCTTTTAAACAGCTACTGCAGGAATACGAATAATCCAATGATGTCTCCGGTAAGATATAAATCACAATTTTCCCATCCAAAAACATGCTGGTTGACGTAGAGAAACATGTTTGCTTGATCGCTCTGTGTTAAAAACAAAGAAAATCCGGCTGTGTCTCGGTGCTAAAGACAGCTGCAATACACCGCTTTCCACCAACAGGATTGTTCTTTATAGTCTCCATTATTAATTGAACAAATTGCAAAAGATTCAGCAACACAGATGTCCAAATTACTGTGTAATTATGCGATGAAAAGAGACGACTTTTAGCCGTAACTGGTGCTGAGCTAATATTTCCTGACATTCCGTGACGTCATGCGCATGTGTCATCATTCCGCAACGTTTTCAACAAGAAACTCCGCGGGAAATTTAAAATTTCAATTTAGTAAACCAAACCTGCCGTATTGGCATGTGTTGCAATGTTAATATTTCATCATTGATATATAAACTATCAGACTGCGTGGTCGGTAGTAGTGGGTTTCAGTAGGCCTTTAAAGTACCAATGATTGTCACACACACACTAGGTGTGGCGAAATTTGTCCTTTGCATTTGACCCATCCCTTGTTCACCCCCTGGGAGGTGAGGGGAGCAGTGGGCAGCAGCGGTGCAGCGCCCGGGAATCATTTCTGGTGATTTAACTCCCAATTCCAACTATTGATGCTGAATGCTAAGCAAGGAGGTCATGGGTCCCATTTTTATAGTTTTTGGTTTGAACTCCCAACCTACCGATCTCGGAGCAGAAACATAGGAGGAAACGAGATTAAAACCCGATGCTAACTGCCCATTGAAAATACATGGGTACGGCTAGTAGCTACTATTAGCAAACAGATAGACTTACCAACTCGGTGTAATATCTTAACATCGACACACTCTCTCGTCGCAACTCGGCCCTGATGGTAGGCCCCTACACAATTAGTTGTAAAATGTTGAACGGTTGTTTTTACGATATGCAGGCAAACGACAACTTTAAAACATACCGGCTTAGCTACAGCACCTGGCAGCCATCTTGGTATAGACGATCACAGTCCATCCCTCACGAATGTTGGTGCGTGCGCACCAGCAGCAGACGGTACGGGAACACCCCCCGCCCCCCAAAAAAAAAACACATGGCGGCCGTCTTTGAAATGGTTTTCAGCGCAGCGGTTCTTTGAAGGCTCATAAAATCAAAACCATATCAGTAATTAAAACTCTTTCATCAACTTTCAGAAGGGTTCAATCTCTCTCCTGTGGTAGTTTCAAGCCAACACGATAAACGGGCTCAGAGGAGATAATGTTTGAAAAAAGGTAACCGTTTTTTATAAAACTTTTGTTTTGAAGGGGAATTGCAAACTTCCTGTTGATTTTTGCTGAAGGATGTCAGTAGTTGAAATCTAGGTCTAAGTGAGACTGGCATAGAGGTTTTTGTTTCATGTCGCTAGGACATTCCTACTGGAAGTTACAGGCAGTTTTGTCTGTGTATTCTTCCTAGGGGGCGCTAGAGCGCAATTTTTAGTTTTGGGGTTAGGTTTTTTGATTAAATCACAATGTTTGCCAATCCTGATGTGTGTGTCAAATTTGGGGAGTTTTGAAGCATGTTAAGGGGGTCAAATTACAGCTCAAAGCTGCGGAATAATAATAAAGAAAGAATAAAACACTAGAAATTCAATAGGATCCTCTGACCCAAAAAGACATTCGGTCCCTAATAAATACCTAAATAACTGCTTTGCTTACAATTTCAAAGTAAAGTTATTTCACAAATTTGTAGACTGTAAAAATAAGGACAGCACAATAAACAAAACAAACTGTTGTTCCACTGTAAAAATAGAACTGTTTACATTTACTGTATATGCTGTATAAAAAGACTAACAATGGAACTGTATACATTGACTGTATATGCTGTAAAAAAAAACCACTGTAAATTCCACGGTGCTGGGGGGACTTGTCCCGACTGTTGTTTGTGCTTACGCACCACACAGCAGTTCAGAATACCCACCCTTTTTGGGTACACTCGAGGGAGTACTGGAAAGTGTTCCCCCGGGTGATTCCCTTGTCCTACTGGGGGACTTCAGCGCTCATGTTGGCAACGACAGTGAAACCTGCAGAGGCCAATTACGCCTCTGCAGGTTTCACTGAACGGCCGCCCGGATCTAAACCCGAGTGGTGTTTTGTGCTCGTCACAGATTGTCCATAACAAACACCATGTTCAAACATAAGGGTGTCCATATGTGCACTTGGCACATATGATCGACTTTGTAGATGTGTCATCGGATTTGCGGCCTCATGTTTTGGACACTCGGGTGAAGAGAGGGGCGGAGCTTTCTACCGATCACCACCTGGTGGTGAGTTGGCTGCGATGGTGGGGGAGGATGCCAGACAGACCTGGCAGGCCCAAGCGCATTGTGAGGGTCTGCTGGGAACGTCCGGCAGAGTCTCCTGTCAGAGAGAGTTTCAATTCCCACCTCCGGAAGAACTTTGAACATGTCACAAGGGAGGTGCGGGACATTGACACCGAGTGGACCATGTTCCGCACCTCTATTCTCAAGGCGGCTGATTGGAGCTGTGGCCGCAAGGTTGTTGGTGCGCCTGTCGTAGTGGTAATCCTAGAACCCGTTGGTGGACACGGACCGGCGGTGAGGGATGCCGTCAAGCTGAAGGAGTCCTATCGGGTTCTTTTGACTCAAAGGACTCCGGAGGCAGTGGACGGGTACCGACGGGCAAAAACTCGGACATGGGAGGAGTTCGGGGAAGCCATGGGAAACGACTTCAGGACGGCTTGGAAGCGATTCTGGACCACCATCCGCCGCCTCAGGAAGGGGAAGCAGCGCACTGTCAACACCGTGTATGGTGCGGATGGTGTTCTGCTGACCTCGACTGTGGATGTTGTGGATCGGTGGAGGGAATACTTTGAAGACCTGCTCAATCCCACCAACACGTCTTCCTATAAGGAATCAGTGTCTGGGGAATCTGTGGTGGACTCTCCTATTTCTAAATCTGACGTTGCTGAGGTAGTTAAAAAGCTCCTCAGTGGCAAGGCCCCGGGGGTGGATGAGATCTGCCCGGAGTTCCTTAAGGCTCTGGATGCTGTGGGGCTGTCCTGGTTGACAAGACTCTGCAGAATCGCGTGGAAATTGGGGGCAGTACCTCTGGAATGGCAGACCGGGGTGGTGGTCCCTGTCTTTAAAAAGGGGGACCGGAGGGTGTGTTGCATCTATCGTGGGATCACACTCCTCAGCCTTCCCGGTAAGGTTTATTCAGGTGTACTGGAGAGGAGGCTATGCTGGATAGTCGAACCTCGGATTCAGGAGGAACAGTGTGGTTTTCGTCTTGGTCGTGGAACTGTGGACCAGCTCTATACTCTCGGCAGGGTTCTTGAGGGTGCATGGGAGTTTGCCCTACCAGTCTACATGTGCTTTGTGGACTTGGAGAAGGCATTCGACCGTGTCCCTCGGGAAGTCCTGTGGGGAGTCCTCAGAGAGTATGGGGTATCGGACTGTCTGATTGGGGCGGCTCGCTCTCTGTACAATCAGTGTCAGAGCTTGGTACGCATTGCTGGCAGTAAGTCGGACACGTTTCCAGTGAGGGTTGGACTCCGCCAAGGCTGCCCTTTGTCACCGATTCTGTTCTTAACTTTTATGGACAGAATTTCTAGGCACAGTCAAGGCGTTGAAGGGTTCCGGTTTGGTGGCCGCGGGATCAGGTCTCTGCTTTTTGCAGATGATGTGGTCCTGATGGCTTCATCTGGCCGGGATCTTCAGCTCTCGCTGGATCGGTTCACAGCCGAGTGTGAAGCAACCGGAATGAGTATCAGCACCTCCAAGTCCGAGTCCATGGTTCTCGCCCGGAAAAGGGTGGAGTGCATCCTCGGGTTGGGGAGGAGTCACTGCCCCAAGTGGAGGAGTTCAAGTACCTAGGAGTCTTGTGGATCGTGAGATCGACAGGAGGATCGATGCGGCGTCTTCAGTAATGAGGACGTTGTATCGATCCGTTGTGATGAAAAAGGAGCTGAGCCGGACGGCAAAGTTCTCAATTTACCGGTCGATCTACGTTCCCATCCTCACCTATGGTCATGAGCTTTGGGTCATGACCGAAATGAGTTTCCTCCGCCGGGTGGCGGGGCTCTCCCTTAGAGATAGGGTGAGAAGCTCTGTCATCCAGGAGGAGCTCAAAGTAAAGCCGCTCCTCCTCCATATTGAGAGGAGCCAGACGAGGTGGTTCGGGCATCTGGTCAGGATGCCACTCGAACGCCTCCCTAGGGAGGTGTTTAGGGCACATCCAACCGGTAGAAGGCCACGGGGAAGACCCAGGACACGTTGGGAAGACTATGTCTCCCGGCTGGCTTGGGAATACCTCGTGATCCCCCTTTAAAGAGCTGGACCAAGTGGCTGGAGAGAGGGAAGTCTGGGCTTCCCTGCTTAGGCTGCTGCCCCCGCGACCCGACCTTGGATAAGCAGAAGAAGATGGATGGATCGATGGATTCCACGATAAAATTCTAGCGACTGAGATGCCAATTTTGAACAGTAATCTAATCTTTTTTCTCTTGCAGCGTATGTCAAAAAAAAAAAAAAAAATCAAATGCAAAGGTAATTGTGTAATAATTTAATGAGGCAAATCCTTATACTGTACATTTATAGTCACAAATCATTCACTGTTACATGCGGCCCTTTGAGGGCATCCATAACTGCGACGTAGCCCTCAAGGAAAATGAGTTTGACACCCCTGCTTTTGAGGTTCTATAATTTGTTACAGCAGTAACATGTCACAGATCACATATCATCACAAGCACGGTGCCTGGTTTTCAACAAATTACCTTTTTTGACGGACATGTTATGGCAACATTTTGGAATACATTGGAGTTAATTCTTGGGGAAAACTGCCATTCTGGTGCATGGAAAGTTTAAGAGTCTCAATATGTAGACAAAACATAATTTACATTCAGCAGACGTCTTTAAAATACTTGGAAAGTAAAGTCAAGTAAAAAATATTTTTATATATTTTTTATTAATGTAACATTTTCACCCATTTGCAAAATAACATTTTTGACCAGGATTATTATTAATAAATCCAATAGTTTCATAGTTGGGCTTCACAGTGACAGAGGGGTCAGTGCGTCTGCCTCACAACACGAAGGTCCTGAGTAGTCCTGGGTTCAATCCCGGGCTCGGGATCTTTCTGTGTGGAGTTTGCATGTTCTCCTTGTGACTGCGTGGGTTCCCTCCGGGTACTACGGCTTCCTCCCACTTCCAAAGACATGCACCTGGGCATAGGTTGATTGGCAACACTAAATTGGCCCTAGTGTGTGAATGTGAGTGTGAATGTTGTCTGTCTATCTGTGTTGGCCCTGCGATGAAGTGGCGACTTGTCCAGGGTGTACACCGCCTTCCGCCCGATTGTAGCTGAGATAGGCACCAGGCCCCCCTCGACCCCAAAGAGAATAAGCGGTAGGAAATCGATGGATGGAGTATCATAGTTAGCACTTAAAAAACTTTTGACGACCCTCTAAATCCATCCATCCATCCATTTTCGACCGCTTATTCCCTTTTTGGGGTCACGGGGGGTGCTGGTGCCTATCTCAGCTACAATCGGGCGGAAGGCGGTGTACACCCTGGACCCTCTCAAACATTATTAAAGCCCTCTAAACATGAAATAAAACCCATATAGTTACATTTACACTCATTTTACCCAATTTGGCACCTTTCAATGTACTGTAGATTACAGTACTCACAAGTAGTCAGGAGGATCCTTTAAGTGTCATTGCTATAATCATCACCCGGCTACTACAACACAGCCACGATGTGGCATTTCTTTGTCACAACCTGGATAATTCCTCTGAGTTAGAACTGGCTTTGCTTGTGCTCACCACAGACATGTGTTCTGGAAAAAACCCCAGCTACAATTATTAGCTTTGCTGTTACCATTTCGTGTTGTTAGCGAGTCTGCGTTGTCATTCCACATAACTCACGCTAAGACTGTCATAGATGAAGTGCATCTTAAATAAAGAGAGTTCATCTCCGCTTTGCCCAGACAGCTGTTAGCATTAAGGGCTGCGCCGAATGTCTGATGCTACGTACCGCTGTTGTCTTTTGACATTGCTCTCAACAAATTCTCACTCATGTGAAGATGTGTTATTGATGAGCATACTTGTCAACCTTGAGACCTCCGATTTCGGGAGGTGGGGGCTGGGGGCGTGGTTGGGGTGGGGCGGGGGCGTGGTTAAGAGGGGAGTAGTATATTTACAGCTGTTGTGTGCGCACTTGTGCACTGCACTTGCTAAAGTAGATGTTATTGTCACAAATTCATGATTGATTGATTGAAACTTTTATTAGTAGATTGCACAGTACAGTACATATTCCGTACAATTGACCACTAAAGGGTAACACCGCAATAAGTTTTTCAACTTGTTTAAGTCGGGGTCCACGTTAATCAATTCATGGTACAAATACATACTATCAGCATAATACAGTCACCAAACAAGTTAATCATCATAGTATATACATTGAATTATTTACAATCCGGGGGGTGGGATGAGGAGCTTTGGTTGATATCAGTACTTCAGTCATCAACAATTGCATCAACAGAGACATGGACATTGAAACAGTGTAGGTGTGATTTAGTGGGATATGTACAGCCAGCAGAGAACATAGTGAGTTCACATAGCATAAGAACAAGTATATACAATAGAAATACATTCAATTATTTACATTAGGTTATTTACAATCCTGGGAGATGGGATGTGAATGGAGGAGGATTAAAGGGTTGAAGTTGCCTGGTGGTGTTGTGGTGCATCATGTACAGTAGATGGCAGTATTGTCCAGTTTAATAGTGTTACATGCTGTTTACGGCAGACGGACTGCCTTACGGTAGAGTGTTAGACGTAAACGTGACTGTTGTTGTGTGTTGTTACTGCGCTGGGAGGACGTTAATGAAACTGCCTAATAATAGACCCACATAAGAAACCAAGAACTCGCCCTCGATCATTCTACAGTTATAACGTCATTGGGCAGACACGCTCTCAGACACGTCACTCAGGTCCTCATGGAGCTAGGGGGGCGTGGCCTCCTGCTCCGCCTGAATTTCGGGAGATTTTCAGGAGAAAATTTGTCCCGGGAGGTTTTCGGGAGAGGCGCTGAATTTCGGGAGTCTCCCGGAAAATCCGGGAGGGTTGGCAAGTATGTTGATGAGGCAGGTGTTGACGATGATGTACCGGTACTTTAAAAAGTTGCTCTGCCAAAGGTTGGTAAATTTAATTGTTGCAGAGAAGATACAATAGTGCCAAGATTAGCCGCTTGTGTTGTTGTTTAGCAGTGATCACCCTTCCACCAGGAAACGGAAGTCCCGCTACAACATAATAATCGAAAACAAGACAAATACTGCACTGTAATACATATGATACATAAATAAAACATAATTCAACACTTAATTTAGGCCAAAACATATAAATAATGCTTTAAAAAGACTGAGAAGATAATTATAGTTTTGCATACAAAACACAATTATGGGGTGCAGTGGCTAAGTTTTTCAAGTGGCCGTGCTAGCAATTTTAAGGTTCCAGGTTCGAGTCCCCTTCCGCCATCATAGCCACTGCCGTTTTGTCCTGTACCCAAATGCTCCCAGTGCCACCCAAACCGGTTCAAATGTAGCTGAAAGGATGTAGATAATGGGTTTCACTATGTTAAACACTTTTAATTATCCGGAGAAAAAGCGCTATTTAAATACTATTCACTTCACTTCACAGTTCTATATACCGGTGCATATAAAGTTACAGTTAACATCACTTTTACCTTTGTCAAGGAAAGGAGGGAGTGAAAGGCTACTTATGGGGACACTGGTTCACTATATTTTGTTACAAACTTAAAGGCCTACTGAAACCCACTACTACCCACCACGTAGTCTAGTAGTTTATACATCAATGATAAAATATTAACATTGCAACACATGCCAATACGGCCTTTTTAATTTACTAAATTGCAATTTTAAATTTCCTGGGACTTTTTTCTTGAAAACGTCGCGTAATGATGACGTCATGGGCTGTTATGAATATGAGCGCTGCGTACACACACGGCTAAAAGTCGTCTGCTTTAACGGCATAATTACACATTATTTTGGACATCTGTGTTGCTGAATCTTTTGCAATTTGTTCAATTAATATTGGAGAAGTCAAAGTAGAAAGACAGAGTTGGGAAGCTTTAGCCTTTAGCCACACAAACACACGGTGATTCCTTGTTTAAAATTCACGGAGGTGAAACTTTAGTATGGATCACAGGGAACATGGATCCCGACTACATGTCAACCAGCAGGTTTCAGTGAGAAGATTGTGGTTAAAAAGTTGCCTCTTACCGGATATCAGCTGAGCTTGTGCCGTTCATACAGCTGCCGTCGACTTCCCCGAGACACTGCGCGTTTACACACGGCCGTGGACGTACACTTCCGACTATCAGGTACAGTTAAACTCACAAAAACACTAGCAACACAATAGAAAGATAAGGGAGTTCCCTGAATTATCCTAGTAAATGTCTCCAAAAACATATGAATCCGTCTCAACGCAACACGATTGCAATCGCTTTTTGTTTTTTTCTAAATTGTTTTTTTGTTTTGTTTTGTTTTTTCTAGTCCGTCGCTATCAATATCCTCAAACACGAATCTTTCATCCTCGCTCAAATTAATGGGGAAATTGTCGGTTTCTCAGTCTGAATAGCTGTTTTTGTTGGAGGCTCCCATTAAAAAAAATGTGAATATATGAGGAGCCCTCAACATGTGACGTCATCGTCTGCAACTTCCGGTAGAGGCAGGGCTTTTCTCCAGTTGCGAACTTTATTGTGGAAGTTCTCTACTAAATCCTTTCTGCAAAAATATGGCAATATCGCGAAATGATCAAGTATGACACATAGAATGGACCTGCTATCCCCGTTTAAATAAGAAAATCTCATTTCAGTAGGCCTTTAACTTTAAATAGTGCACTGTTATTGATGTATACTTGCTCACTTGAACTTTATTGCAAACTTTAGACGCAGCCATGGTTATACACACCTCCTTTACTGTGTCTTTCTTATACCGTTCCCACTGTATCCTGTGATAACTAGGAACTTTTACATCACAATCCTATTGTAACACACTCTACGTTTGTGCTGTGCTATGAGTTTTACAAGTTATTCAGTAGGGGTTTTCACCTTGTTTATCCTATCGCTGGTATTTGCAACTTTATTTGGCCCCACAGTGGCTTATTTGGCAGTTGTACCCAATAAAGATAAAGGACAGAAACTGCCTGAAAGCCTCAGAATTACGGTTAACACGTCATAATGTAAGAGCAACTTGACAGCGCAGAAAGTACTATACATTGCTCAAATAGACGCTACTTTGACACGAGGAAAGGAAACAGACACCGTTGTTCATATTAATGTGTGTATTCTTGGAAAAAGTTAACCACTCACACCGGTACACACAGAGTAGATATTGAAAGGGTAAATGAAAACACATTTTTGGGTTTAATAATAGATGGTAAAATGATTCAGTTGAAGAGATTGTTCAAACAACAATTGTTCACAAAGTACACAGAACAAGAATTATGATTAACATCTTGAACCCTTTTTTATTTGGAGATAAAGATTATTTATGTTTTTAATATTTGTTTATTCACTATGATATATTGTTGATTTATTATTTATTTATTCACTGTTTTGTTACAGAGAATAATGAAATGGGATAAAATTGCTTAGGTATGAAAATGGGTAGGAATAAATAAGCTCAGCTTCTTCCTACTCCTTTTTTGACGTGCTGTAATGAAACAACTGGAAATATGTTATGCATTACATTGTATCGTATGCATGTTTGAAATAAACTGAAACTGAACTGAACTGAACTGAACACACACATACTAAAGATGATTACATATGTCTGGAGTGCCCCAACTCTAAAAAGAACCACTATTTGTTCTTCACAGAGACCAATGCGTAGAATTCTTTGTTTGGACACTTGATACTCATGAATGATATGAGGCAAACAAACGATACTTAAACGTTTGTTATGCACAATGTTTGGCCACATAATAACCAAGCCAGCGCACAAAACATGGGGCAAACTTTTTTTCTAAAGTCAAATCATATTAAAACTATAAGTGCCACTGTACAAAATAACGGATAAAAAAAAAAAAAAAAAAATGTACTTCCAAAATAGGTTTTTGTATTGCAGAAAACAAATCTGTTTTACACCAAGTTGGTAAAAATGTATAGATACATCACAAAGGGTAAAATGTCCCACATAATAAAACAGCTCACACTGCATGTACAGTACGTAACAATGCTGTGGCAGCCAGCTTTGGTACAATCCAACCTCAATACTTTAGCAATGTGGATTATGTAGAAGTGGCAATGGAGGAACGCGTGTGACATCTCAAGGTATACCTTCTAGTATCTAGTGTGGCTTTGGCAGAGTATAGTATATATATTGCAACTTGATGAACTATGAAGAAAATTAACAATTAAATATAATGTTTCTAATAGGAGTGTCCCGACCTGATATTAATATCGATCCTATACCAGCAAAACAATTTAATAGAAAAATATTGAATGATATCGGCTTGCATCTAAAATATCCGATACAAGCATTCCTGCGGCGTGTTTACTTGTGCAAAGATAGACAGCCAGTTAACAACTAAATGTCCTCCAATAATTACACATATTTGATCTTTCATGGTCATAGACAATAAGCTACTACCCGGCAGGCACAAGACATTAAAACAACGTTACAAACCTATTAAAATTAGGTCCTGATATTGAGCAACTTAAACCTAACATGAGAAAAACATGTCGATGTTTACCCAATTGAATTCTGGTCTATTTCCAACTAATATTTTACAACACAAGTTCAACGTTGAAACAACATGCTTTTTGACAACGTTTATTCACTGTCAGTTTGTGATGTTGATTTGACCATTGAAATTTGGTCATTTCCCAACCAACAACATAGATCCAATGTTAGACATTAACGTTGTCTCAATTTAAAAACACAACTATTTTGATTCGTTGTTTCAAAGTCAGTTTTAAAGGACATGTATGTATAATCAACGTTGTACCAATGTCTTGTGCCTGCAAGGTAAGAGATAGCAGCTACACAACAGCTAAGTACACAATAGCACGCAAACTGGACATATGTAATAAAAATACTTTTTCTAAAACTCCAAATTTGTCAATTGAAACAAGTATCGAATAATAATAGTTGAATCTTACTAACGATATAAATTACCCAAGGCAGAAGCGTATCAGGAAGTATTCAGTAACAATAGTGTCCACAACAATAACTTATTCAAATTATTTTGGCCATCAAGTGTCGCCAAAAAACAATTACAACTCCGCTTCAGTTTAAAGACACTATAGGTCCATTCCAGAGGGTTAATTATAAATAGATTAGTGTTTTAAACTAAGCAGAACAATGACGCTAGAAGGAGCTGTGCCATAGTGAAGGTCTTATTGGAAATAGCTCAACTTCCCATTGCTGACATCGGTCATACGTTCTTCTTCAGATCATAACCTAGCTGAGACTGAACTGACTGCACCTCTGTGGGTTGCAGCCATGTAGTGCACTCCATTTTGACCATAATCATTTTCATTTTTCACTTTCCTTTCATGCATTTTCCCAAACATTGTTCCTGGGTAGACAGAAGGCCATGAATGATAAACTCTTAATGTCCTGTCTACACAGACCCAATGTGTGCGGCTCAAGGAACAATGCTTATTGCTGCCCAGGCTGGAAGACTCTTACAGGAGGAAATCAGTGCATTGTCCGTAAGTATGCTCCATATTAAATCAACTACACATACATCATAATACACTTGGCTTACAGAGTCGTCTCACTGTTTATTTGACTTCTGACACTGTAAGCAAGCAGTGTCTGCTGTATTTTCCTGACACCATAAGGGATGGTGTGTTTCAACTCTGCATTTATTTGCTTAATTAAAGGACTGGTATTGCAGTGCAGAGTGGATAAGGATGTTTATAAATTAGAGACAAGTCCCTTCAATCATGTGCAATCAGACAACATGACCTCGAGCAAGTGGACAGTTTAAATTCTGAATCATTTACACCAGGGGTCTTTTGGATAGTTTCCTTTTCTAGTTTCTGTTCTCTTTCTCAGCCACCTCTTCTCTTCCCCTCCCTCAGTCGACAGGAAGGTCTGAGAGGCTGTAGCCTCATATGATTGCAGTCTGGCGGGCCCGGCCGGCTGCCAGGATGCCTGTTGCGGCTCTCATGACATTGTTTAGCAGTGGGGTCCAGGGACTAGGGGTCAGCGGCTGTACTCTACCTGACCAGAGCGGAGGCCGTGCAGCAAAGCCAACAACAGACTGTGGGAAAGAAAGCCAACAGAGTGAAAAATAGCCAGGAGCGACTAAAAACACTCAGTAGTGTACTTTTATGGCGCGGCAAGTCCAAAAAAACCTGTCTTGGTCCCATGCGGTCTGCTATAACTTGCCTATGATTAGGGTTTAAAAGAAGATTTGGCCCTATTTCTACTGTAGCCGCGTTGATATTTAGAATCATTATAGTGGAAAGTTCATAATGAGGTTGAGATCATAGTTAAAGCTACACCATGTGCAACTGAAATTCAAAACCAGCAGCAGATGCATTGTTTAAATCGACTCTCACACGCAATGAAGACTCCATGAAATGGAACATTGCTAAGGTGTGTCGTGTACTCTTTGCAGCAATCTGTCGCAGTTCTTGTGGAGATGGTTTCTGCTCCAGACCCAACATGTGCACCTGTCCCAGTGGCCAAATCGCCACATCTTGCGGATCCAAGTCTGGTGGGTAAACAGCTCCTCCATTCTCCTATCTTGACACCGTAAACATCACTATAACCATCTTAATGTCTTTCCTTAAAGTGCTTAAGAGTGTGTTCACACTTCTCAGTTTTGGTCCGGTTAAAGAAACTCTAGATTGTTTGCTCTTTTTGTACGGTTCGTTTACTGAAGGGTGAAAACAAGACCACTGAAGTCAAGACAAGATCAAACAGGTGGACTGAGACCACCTGAGAGATGGCTCTTGGTCCGATTGACCACACCAAGTCACCAAAAATGGATATGATGTCATGTTGTCAGCTTGTAAAAATTCCACCCTGAAAACAAAAATCCTACTACCTAAATGTGACCCGTTGGACATCATGTTGCTTTGGAGGTATGAGTTTGCACCGGACTGTGTAGACGTCACATACGGCATCCAATGGAGCTGCAACTTTATGCATATATTTTATTGCGCGGTCGGCTGTAAAAATTACAACAGACTGCTAACAGTAATGCACGCAAGTGACTACCAAGTACAGTGGAACCTCGATTTATGAATATAATTGGTTCTTGAACAGGGTTACTACATACAAAACAGCAAAGCAAAGCAAATTCCTCCATAAGAAACAATGTAGACATGAATAATGGGTTCCAGCCTCCACAAAAGTCCATATTTAAAAAAAAGTTTGTACACCTTGAACAGATTTAAAGCAATATAGAGTACTGTATTTCAA
The DNA here is from genome assembly GCF_033978795.1 of Nerophis ophidion. NCBI lineage: Eukaryota > Metazoa > Chordata > Actinopteri > Syngnathiformes > Syngnathidae > Nerophis > Nerophis ophidion. The sequence continues at coordinate 40,778,228 of NC_084612.1, forward strand.
ACAAACATAACAAGGGGGTGATGGATCAACTTTCTATTTAATAAAAAAATCTAAACAACAACTAGCATAACTTTCCTCATTTGCATCCGCCCTGCCGACCTGGGCACACACAGTCACTAGGCTTGTAGTGCACTCACAGTTTGAAATCTCAAAACTCCTTAACCTTAGCAGCCAAGTGGCTATAATAATTAAAAAAATTAAAATAACATCCACTTTACCTTGTCGGTTCATCTTCTTGGTGGGCAGCGGAAGAAAGGGGGAGGAGGCATTATTGACAACGCTGCGGATACTTCCTGTATGTTTCAAACCACATATTTCTTGTCCATTGCTTTCTTTGGACTCATGTAGAGCTAGCAAAACACTGAAAAATCATTTAAAAAGCATGCAACTAACGCACCGCTGTGCTGACTGAATGAGCATCAAAGATCAATCATACCACCCACAATGGATGTGCTTCCGAGTACAAAATGGCTGTGCTGCGCTGTCCACCATAAGTGTATGAAACATTCGAATTCTCAGAGAAGGCTCGTACACCAAAGCATATTTTTATTTCGTCTGTAGTGAGTGGTTTATGAATGGAGGTTCCACTGTATATTTTTTTCCCAGACCACAAGTGGGAGTGCACCCTAAGCAAACTCATTTTAGTGCTGTTTGGATTTTAATTAATTAATAATCAAACAGTCAGCAATGCAGTTGTTCACAATTTCTGGTGACCAACCCAGGGTGTGACCCGGAACTGTATAATTAATAAAGAACATGCACAAATATGGGTTCCTCTGAGGCATAGAGCACTAAGTCACGTTTATTCATTTTCTAAATCTGGGTTGTGGTCTATGCCAGCTGTCATAGGGCAGGAAGTGGGGTACACCCTGTACTGGTTGTAGTGATCTATCCATATACAGTTGCAATTACAGCCATCTTGTCAGTTGTATTGTGTGTACAGTAAGTCTGATGTGTAGGTGTGTGTGTTGGAGGAGATCCACGGTCAACAGGTTTCTTTCTTGCTGCTCCCTTCCTTTTAATCCATTGTGCCCCTCTGTTTATACACCATACATTTCAAGGAAAATATATGTGAGTTTCAACAAAACTGTGTCCGGACTATATTTTACTCACATTTGTGTGTTTTCATGTGTGTATTGTGTCGTTCTGCCAACAGTTCAGCACTGCAACATCCGATGCATGAACGGGGGAACGTGTGCTGAGGAAAACTGCCTTTGTCAGAAAGGCTATGTGGGAAACCACTGTGGTCAACGTAAGTGTTACTGCAGCCTTTATTATGTTTTTGTGTAAAGCTTGACTTTTACCAGACTGTCTTCAAAACCAGGAAAACAAGTTTAAAATGTATCACAGAGCAAAGTTTATGTCACTTTCTAACGTTAGATTTATAATCTTTTGTCCGCTTCCTATACCAGCACTAACATTTGAATTTTTTTGGTCATAGTCTCACAATGCGACCAACCTTCAATTTTGCAACACACTTATATTTTAATATTTGAATGCATAGGACGATCTAGTGTAGTAGTATAAGAACATGCATTTTCTAGCAGAGGTGGGACCAAGTCATTGTTTTGCAAGTCACAAGTAAGTTTCAAATCTTTGCCCTCAAGTCTCGAGTCAAGTCCCGAGTCAAGACAGGCAAATCCCGAATCAAGTCCAAAGTCAAGACTAGAAAGTCTCAAGTCAAGTCCCAAGTCCTGCATTTTTAGTTTTGAGTCCTTTCAAGTCCTTTCAACCACAGACTGATATATTTACACAGATTGTGTATGCTTCTAAACGCTGTTTTTATTTATTAAAACAAGTGTATTTGAAATTGCAGGAAAAAAATAGTGCTGACATTGCAATTCATAATAGCACTATTAAGCAGTCATTTTAAACATTTAACTCATTGCTTTACAGAATAAACAAATTTGGAAAAACAAGTGCAACTGTACTTATTATCACAAAAGTGTTAACATTGTATTTCCATGTCTTTTTGCATTGTAACTAGTTCCACAGCAGTTTCCATCCTGTTCTTACCTTATCTTATTGATCTCATCTCATACTGTATGTGTGTTTATGTGTGCGTACACATGAAAAACATAGAAAATACATGAACATAACAATGAACAGAGTTGTACTTTTTACATGTTAGGGCCCTATGCAATATGTACACATATTCTTAATATAGTGTATATTTTAAATGACCTTTATTTGACTGTTTATCTTTTTGTAGGTGGCTAAAATATGCGGTGCTGCTGACCGCCATCTAATGTTACATTGCTGTTATGTGTCGGTACCTCATGCAACCCTGCTTGAAAAAAAATCACTTGACGAAAAGTGTGAATAAGGTAGCGAACTGCAGTGGACGCAACAGATTGCCGTGTTTGCAATGACGCTATAACCATAGACATTTTATAAGTAGACGCCGCATTGGCTGCTGTGACGCGAGCAATTTGGCCCCCATCTTGAAGTGGTGTTGAGGAGCCGGCGAGCAGCCTAAACTGACAGTTGACAGGTAGAAAACAAAGATGGTGTTCAGCGTTTTCCTGCTCAAATGAGCGGACTGTTGGAAATAGGAATTGCGGGATTACTTTCCACAAGTAAGATTAAACATTAATGTACTATTGCCTTCCGCCTGATTGTAGCTGAGATAGGCACCAGCGCCCCCTACAACCCCAAAGGGAATAAGCGGTAGAAAATTGATGGATGGATGGTTGTATTTTGTGAAAAGAATATTACCACAGAGTTGTGAAGGAGCAAAGATCTTCAATATTTGTATGTGAAAATCACAAAGAAATCTTCTGGGGGAGGATGACGGCCTTACATGTATTGGTTTATAAACTTTCAGCCCCACCTAAAACAAAATTCACCAGTCGCCACTGATTATGATGCATTCTCATTTTAGGCTAAATATAAGACAATACTTTCTTAACAGTATAAATGTAACCAGGAATAAATCTTCAAGTAACAATATTCAAATACTAACATTGTTGGGTAAGACAGAATTTGGTTTTATTCTGAATCCAGTCAAACAGATTGGTGGTTTTAGCTGATATAAAGACTTTCAGGTTAAAGTTAAAGTTAAAGTACCAATGATTGTCACACACAATTGTCCTCTGCATTTGACCCATCCCCTTGTTCACCCCCCGGGAGGTGAGAGGAGCAGTGGGCGCCCGGGAATCATTTTTGGTGATTCACCCCCCCATTCCAACCCTTGATGCTGAGTGCCAAACAGGGAGGTAATGGGTCCCATTTTTATAGTCTTTGGTATGACACGGCGTGTTTTCATCCATCCATTTTCTACCGCTTATTCCCTTTGGGGTCACGAGGGGCGCTGGTGCCTATCTCAGCTACAATCAGGCGGAAGGCGGGGTGCACCCTGGACAAGTCGGCACCTCATCACAGGGCCAACACAGATAGACAGACAACATTAACACTCACATTCACACACTAGGGCCAATTTAGTGTTGCCAATCAACCTATCCCCAGGTGCATGTCTTTGGAAGTGGGAGGAAGCCGGAGTACCCGGAGAGAACCCACGCATTCACAGGGAGGACATGCAAACTCCACACAGAAAGATCCTGAGCCCGGGATTGAACCCAGGACTATTCAGGACCTATGTATTGTGAGGCAGACGCACTAACCCCTCTATCACCGTGAAGCCCTCGGCGTGTTTATATATGTTTATGTTTAAGTATTTGGCAGACGCTTTTATCCAAAGCAACATACATATAAAACAATCACTGTAAACATGATCATTTAAGGGAAGAATGTAATACAAAATATCAATACAAAGTGTCAAGACAGAATAAACTCTCTGCTGCTGCAGCAACAGAGAGTCGATAGGTCCCTAAGATATATATATATCTAATGTATTCATACATTGTTTATGTAGAATATACGCATGTATATATAACCTACTCATATTGTTTCTTGAATTAAAAAATAGCTGACCGTTTTTTTCCCCCTTCTCTGGGATTATATTCCCAGTATTGATATGGGACGTCTGGTCACTTATTGCATGTAGAAATATTCTATTACTGTTAAGCAAACTATGAATAATAAAACACACCAAAACATGTGTCCTTTATCATAGCTACACGTATGACAAAAAAGCAGGTGAAAATCAGTGGTATTCAGTGAGGTAAGATGAATTAAATGCGCTTACAGTTCATTGCTTCTGCCAAATGAATTGCACTTGCGCGTCTCGTCTCGTCAGCGGCAGTAGGCAGTAGCGCTCGATGCTGTGTCTACTTATAAGATGTTTATGGTTATAACGTTAGCAGTGAGTTTACAGCTTCACTCATTTAACTACACAGCAAATAAAAGTCACGTTACTCAGCCAATAAACTTGAGCCTACAATCAAAATGTACCCTTCTTTGTAATCTTCAAAAGTCGAACAAAGTTTGAAGTTGTTGCGTCTACGTCTGTAATATTTGAACTGCATGTTTTGCACACGGCAATTCATTTTTTGTTGACCAAGTCGTGGTTTTTATACTCGAACGAAACCAACTTTGGCATATTTTTTTCTCACTGGCGCGTTGTTTGACGATTATTCTTCCTTGGTTTTCCTGCAATTTGATTGGATGAGTGCTGTGGAACGAAAACAACGTAGTACTAATTTGATTGGATGTTGTACTGAGAGCATACAAGCTGACGGGAACAACACGCTGACAGACGCAAGTACAAAATGAAAGATACGAAGCGCTCCTGAATAACTTTTTAATGTTTGGGTTTTGGGGAAAGTAGCAAGTCTTGACAAGTCAAATGGCTCAAGTCCAAGTCAAGTCACAAGTCATTGATGTTAAAGTCTAAGTCGAGTTGCAAGTCTCTTTACATTTTGTCAAGTCGAGTCTAAAGTCATCAAATTCATGACTCGAGTCTGACTCGAGTCCAAGTCATGTGACTCGAGTCCACACCTCTGTTTTCCAATGACTTTGTAAAGTCGTTGATCTTGTTATGGTTGACGAGATTCAAGAGTAAACCCGTTGAATATATTATGCCTTACTGCATTAATTGGGATGTTAAACACAGTTATATTCACATATTATTCTACTTTTCAACAGTTTTCTCAGAGGTCCCACAATTGTGCATTGGACAAGTGTCAACCAAAATCAAACTTTGACCGTTTGAATGTAGTTTTAGTAAGCACTACTTAAACACGCTGTTTTGTGTATCTGTAGCTGTGTTTGTCCACCACAACTGTCTCTGACAGACTGTGTAGCTCCAAGAAGCGCTATATGGCAGGAGTTGTAAACTTTTCTAACCTTGGGGCTAAACTTTTCCACTGCTGAAGAGCCTGGAGCTCACTCAAATATTAACACTGAATTAGTAACCTCACTCTTGATTTTGATTGGATTAATAATTATATCTAGCCTGTTTATAATTGACAACTTTGTCAGATGATATTCAACCATGTGTTAATTTTAAAGATTTTTATCAAGTCTTAGGTCAGGCTGATTACAAAATAAATAATAGTCAAAAATACTGCAAAAGAAGGGACTTATAAAACTGATGAAAAATATCAACATAAAATTACACAATGCTAAAATAAATACATTGCGAATATATGTTTCTCAAATAAACTGTCAATAAAATTTAAATGCGAATGAAAATAGAACTTCGGCACTTTAGTTATAATTTTTGCACGTAAACAACTTCTTTTGACTTTAGCTCCGGACTTTTTCTGTTTCTTTGATACTGTAATAACTAAAGTTTATTACAACTGAGTACCGATGTGGATGAGAACCATATATTTTTTGGCGGCCCTTTAAGGGGAGCTAGGGGCCCCTACCCAATGGTTAAAACACACTGCTATATGGTAGACTTGATATACTTTTTATATGCAGTCTATCAAAAAATATAGTTCCCATGGGTGATGAGTGTATCACAATATTGGCGAAGATGTGTAGCGAAGCCTGTAACAATGACATTTAAGTCTGCATTCAAAGCCATGAAAAACACTTGAAAATAAAGTTTGAGTTATCATGTGATGGATCAGTGTTTAGAATTTAAAGCAAAGTATCCCTTAAGCTAACATCCCTAACAGGAATGGATAAGAGCATTAATTTTACTGATAAAACTTAATGTGTGATGTGTATTTGTGTCCAGCGGTATGTGAAAATGGCTGCCTTAACGGAGGAAGATGCGTGGCTCCCAACAGATGTGTGTGCACCTACGGCTTCACCGGGGCTCAGTGTGAGCGAGGTAATGACCAACAAATTGCTTCACATTTTCTTTCATGATCATCCACTGCCTTTGCTGGTTGCAAAGCTATGTTTTTATTATCTGTGGTCTTCTGCAACTGAAACTACATTTGTGGCACCCAATGCGGTTTATTGTGCAATTATACTATGACATTTTGCACCCAGCGTTAAACATACATTTTCTGCAACGGGGCTGTGCGAAATGCAATGTCTTTGTAAAAGTGTGCTCTCCGTTAACTGAAGCCCTCCTAACCTCATGTGGTCGTGACCGCTCCAAAGTACACAAGTCTGTCCAACATCTCAAGAGTAGAACGTGTGAGAGTTGACGTGCTGGAGGTCTGTTGCAGTGATGACCCGTGGAGGTCAGAGTGGTGTCTTTGTAAAGCTAATATTTGGATTGTCAGCCGAGCTCCCAATTAGTACACTCTTTAGGATCCTGTTAGATGTGTCTGGCCTTAGGTTTGTCCTCTGTTTTCTTTAAACCTAATGGGCTGCTGTCTTCTTGTCCCTTATCTGCTAAAAGCACAGTGTGACACACGTGACTTTGCTTTCTATTCCTTTCCTCAGTGGAAGCTTGGCCTCTAAGGTGGTGTGACTCCGACAAAGTTATTATTTCTTAAATGTGGAGGTCTACACACACACAACAAATTGATGTTATTGTTTATCTTGCATATGCATAACAGGTCACATGACAAAACAATGCTGTAAGAATTTATTCTCACAGGGAGTAAGAAAAAAAAAATGTAGATTTCATACAGAGAAACCAGCTTGTGTTTGCCTCGTATCTGATTCAAAAGGTTCTAAATTATTAAAAGATTTGGTTCGATTCAATAATGAAATTGTCTATCGTCACAAAATACAAATGTAGTTTATTTTTTATTTTCACCATAAAAAACAGATTTTAAGATTTTTAAATTGGACAGATTAAACTTGAACTGCACACAAGACTGTCTTAAGTGTTAAAAATGCAATTATGAAATAAGAAAATAATTTAATTTGAGCGTACTTTAAAGACAACCCCTGCAGCGCCAAACACTGTGTGACCCTAAACCGCGTTGAGGTATTGTTACTTCATGTACGAAAAAATAAAAGCAGTAAGTTCTTTTTCTAGGGCCTTTATTTATTTGGCACACATGGATGTGTGCTGGGAGATGAAGATATCTAAAACTACCTTCTGAGTTGTGGCCGCCCTCCTTTTTTCAAAGTGAACTTGCACCACAATAGCGGTAATCATATTACAAATACAATATACATAAGCAGTATTAAATAAAAATAACAGTTTTAGTCAAATATAAGGCTGCACTATCAATTCATATTTAAAGGCCAGAAATGGTACTGCAATCACGGTCAAAATTCTGTAGTCCCCTGCCCCTCTCCCTGACTGAGGCTGCCAGATCCGCAGCCGAATCCAGCTCGATCGACTGGGCTACTCCAAAGAACTTCAAACTTCCATTGCCTCTTACTAGTGGTTGAGGTGCTGTGACCATAATAAATGACTAGACAAGCGTTTTGTAAATAACAAATCTCTAACACATTTTACACAGAAATTAGGCTATTTTCAGGAAGAAGTACGTCATGCCTGCGTACAATATCACAACAAATGGCAACCATTTGGTTATTGTCAGTACTATCAGAAAACAAAGACTTAAACAAACTACAACCAACGCTAGCAAGGGTTATACTGGTGAAAATAAGTAGAGCATGCTTAGCAGCCTAATTTATGCCCAAAACTAAAGAGAACTTTTACCAAGGTATGCCTACAGTAAAGGCTACTGTTTCAGATGTTTCAGATTGCCATATAACTTGGTACATGTAGTCCACAATATGCAAACACTGATGAGAAATTATTTTATCACGTGATTTGGCTGTCTCCATATATTTCACATTGCCATGACAGCCGTGCTAATGTTGGAACCCATTTCCTCAGTGTATTAGCTTATTGAGAATGAAAAAGGCACTGTCACTACCCATATCCACATAGGTTTTGTTTGTCAAAAATATATTTTGCCCGTCAGTTCAATTACACACCGACATACAGGCTAACGGGCATATATTTCCCCCGTTAGCCTATATGTCGATGTGTCATTGACCGGGCTAGCATGCTAAGCATTAGGAGCACCATCAAAGCATTCGTCGCACGAACATACTAGCTTTGTTAGACAAGGTCATCGACTGTATTGGACGATATAGTTTGTATACAAAATGTTCATTTCCATTTATTACAAGTAATAAGAAAACGTAAATGCCTTACTCACCAACCAATGAGTAAATTAGCAAATTTGGCGTGGGATGAAAAAATCTTCTCGGCCTTCAATTGTCTCCATCTTTCAAAGTCATTCCTGATTCAAATCCTTGTTTTGTTCTTGGCTTTGTCATGAATAAGTTGGGAATCGTAACGAGGCCTTTTAGATTTTCAAAGGTCTGACGTTTAGTAACATTAGAAGTGGCAGTAGTTAGACGAAGGTGGTGGTGCGTAACTGGCAACCTGGATGTGACACACTCACATAGTTTCTACTTGGTCAAATGGTGGAGGGCGGGGCAGCGAAATGAAAACAATAAAAAGATTTTGGGGCTGTACATCTACTTTTGAAATGAGCATATCCCGGCTGAAGTACCCTCATCAGTTATGGAAGTATTCAAAATTCCCATGATTTATTAATGCCTTTTGACATATCAGGTCCATCTAATGATGACTTGGGGGTGATTGTCAGCGATATTAACATTCAAAAACAGGCTTTACTGCATATCAAATCAAACACTTGCACAGCCCACGGCAGAAGAGGAAAGCCACAGTGGCTCGTTTTGAACCCTGTGAAGCCAGGGGCAATGCTACACTGGGGCTACGGAGGGTTATAGCCCCGTCAGCAATCTGTTTAGCTTCAATTGAGCCCCACTCCCAGAAATGTAAGGCCCTATTATGCAAAACTAACTTTTTATCCCTGTCAGCACTGAAAATGTGAACTCAAGCCGTGGAGGCATGGCGTAGATATTTATAAAGCAATCTTGCCTTCCTTCATACTTCCTATAAAAGAGCCGTTTGGAATTTGCCCCATTTGTAACATACCACTAGTGATGTCAGCAGATTTTAAATAAATTAAATAAATAAATGGGTTGTACTTGTATAGCGCTTTTCTACCTTCAAGGTATTCAAAGCGCTTTGACACTACTTCCAAATTTACCCATTCACACACACATTCACACACTGATGTAGGAAGCTGCCATGCAAGGCGCTAACCAGCACCCATCAGGAGCAAGGGTGAAGTGTCTTACTCAGGACACAACGGATGTGAGGAGTTGGTACTAGGTGGGGATTGAACCAGGGACCCTCGGGTTGCGCACGGCCACTCTCCCAGTGCGCCACGCCGTCCCATATATGGTCCATATATGGTAGAAATGGATAATACAACCGCCTACAAAATGGGTCAGCTTCGTGGCAGCCAATCGTCTCCATGTGTCCATCTTAGCTAAGCCTATCACCGGGCTGAGTCCATCTTTCTGTGGACAATCCCGCAACCAGTTACATCTTTCCAATGCCTATCGGAAAGCTCAGTGCCATCTTTTGGCGTCCCAGTTACAACATGAAATATAAACTTTATTGGCCCACCTCTACGCGCATCGGGCCGATCCCATTGGGATTGATGCACACCCTGCATCCGTATAGGTATATGAACCCAGGGTATAATTGTTACACTAAATAACGCAATATTTTAGATTTTGTCAGGTAATATACATGTTTTACACTACAAATGATAAAATGTGTGCTTAGCAGTGTTGGTCATCTTTCCTTAAAAAGTAATTAGTTACAGTTATCACATTAACACCGGCGTCATCATAATCACCCATTGTCTCTATGCATGCAGTTGATGTGTGATATATAGACAAATGACTGCTCTAAGATGGCAACTGTTTGACATATGATCGGGCCAATCCAATCCATTCCAAATTATGATGAATAATTTATTATTGCAAATTCTTGTCCCATGAATCCCGAAAATGCCTTTGCAGAGATCTACTGTACATTAGTTTTGGTTATAAATTGTCATATCCTGTATTTTATGACAAACATCACAGAACAAATGCAAGCAAAGTGGAAGAGTGCAAACGTTCGGTATAACACACAGGCTACTAGGAAGGCAAGTAGCTTGTAGTTGATTTATTAAGTTAGGTTTTGGTTGTAGCTAGCTAACAAGCTGGCATGTTGAGCACAAATACTAAACATAGAGTTTAGCTGTGGATTCAACCACAACTTTAATTTGATAAACTGTAATTTCTTTGAGTCGATAAACTGTAATTTGATATTTAATGTGGCTCTTGTGGAACACATTGCCCGTGGCTTGGTTTATGAGTAACATTTTTGTGTGTTTTTGGTCTGTTTCATCAAGTGAAAGAAGACCACGTTGTCCATTTCAGCTAGTGTGGTGAGGTATCCATGACAACAAGAGGGTAAATAGGGTTGTTATTTCAGAAATGTTGTAGCCAAACCAAACCTTATGATTCAGTTTCCAAAAGGTTAGTTTGAATTATGGTTTTAGCCTTTTGTTGTTGGAATCATTTGCCTTTGTTCTCTGACTTTTTTATAAACTGAACATTAATCTGTCAAGAAGCTGACGTAATTTTCTTCACTTACCCATGTTACATTTGTAAAGAGGCCATGTTGTGTTTTGCCTTGATCAAGACAAGAACATGCCACAATTTCTGGTTTTGGCTTCATTTAAGTCACTTTCACAGGAATATATTGATGACTGAATGCTATATCTTATACACACACATGACCTGACCATCAGCTGTAGTCAGCTTGGGACATGCAAAGTTTGTCTTGCGTGATGAACACATCAGCAGTCTGCTGACCAGCCTGGCCACACCAGCAGGAACAACTCACTGGTCCAAAAATGCAGGCTGGTACATCATCAACGTTTTCTTTGTTGCCTCTAAATGTAATTTAGGCTGGAATGTGGGATTGGTCAGATCCGTCTATAAGGCTGAAGATCGCATGCATACAAAGTTACCCAGCATTTGAGATCCATTATGTTTGCGGTAAGAGTTTGAGCTGAAATTAGGCAAAGTGGGACATGACAGCAATGCCCTTAAATGCCTCATTGGATTGCTTCTATCTGTTCCAGCCCAATGAAAACCTCAGTGGTAGATAAGCATGTGTCTTTGTGTGTATCCCCAAGTGGCCAGTATGGAGCCCACCCACTCAATTCAATTTGTAAATAGGACATTGTGACACATACTTTTTTCATTTTTGTACAGAAGGTAAATTGGAAGGTGCAGCTAAAATATACCGTCCAAACATTTACTAACATTAACTAATGACACAACACTTGGGTGGAGAAGACAAAGTAAACTAGATTAATAATGCTGTACTTGTCACAATCGGCTTTGCCTGAGTAGGACCCCAACGCAGGGAAGAAATAATAAGAATAATAACACAAAGCACACTCAAAAGGGAGTAAGGAAAAATATTGAAGAATGCACAGAAAAAATGTGAGAAAAACAAAAAATGCACACAAAAGGTGTGAACACAAAATAGTCTTATTTGCCTGCTGGCTCCACTATGGACGGGAATGGCGCTATTGAATTGGATCTACTATGGACTGGACTCTCTCTGTTATGTTGGATCCACTATGGAGTGGACTTTCACAATATCATGTTAGACCCGCTCGACATCCATTGCTTTCGTTCTCCCCTTTGCCCACATATGCGGTCCTCTCCAAGGTTTCTCATAGTCATTGTCATCGACGTCCCACTGGGGTGAGGTTTTCCTTGCCCTTATGTGGGCTCTGTACCGCAGATGTCATTGTGGCTTATGCAGCCCTTTGAGACACTTTTGATTTAGGGCTATAAAAATAAACATTGATTGATTGATTGATTGAGTTCAAGTACCAGTAGTGTAAGAAAAGAAACTGACTTTATATGCTTAATTGTATTTTATTGTATCCAATAAACCATATTCAATTGTATTTACAATCCGCAGAGTATGTGAAAATAGTGTCTAAACATAAATGTGTTATACTTGTAGAGCGCTTTTTTACTTTCAAGGTACTCAAAGCGCTTTGACACTATTTCCACATTCACCCATTCACACACACATTCACACACTGATGGCAGGAACTGCCATGCTAGGCCTTAACCACAACCCATCAGGAGCAAGGGTGAAGTGTCTTGCTCAGGACACAACGGACGTGACGAGGTTGGTAGTAGGTGGGGATTGAACCAGGAACCCTCAGGTTGGTGGCACGACCACTCTTCCAACTGTGCTACACCATCCTCAACATCACAAAATGCCAAAAATTCAGTTGGCCATTGTGAATATTTCGCCCGAATATCTTCTACGTCACTGGAGGAGCGCTTCTGCACTCAGACCGTAATATCAGATCAGTAATACTGGAAATATGCACAAATTGGAATGAGATGTGCTGTTTATCATTCACAATCCTTATATAAGAGATGAACACATAAGTTTTTTGTTAATTTGAAATCGTAACTGAATAGCTAACAATTCAGTCAACAGGTTGACGGTCCTCTATAGAGGGCTTTAGATTTTTGGCTAAAGTATCCCACAATGCATTGCCAGAAGCCACATTAAAACGCTAGCGTCAACGTTCACGATAACGCTACACGTAATATTTCCGAACTCTTCCTTAGAAAACAATACTGCACCAGATGTGTTACAATGGCGAAATACTGTGAGTCATGAGAGAAAAAAAGTCCTTTTGTCTTTAGAAGGATAAAACAGCAGAAATATTGACAAGTCTGAGTTGACCAAGGACCACCACATTTCCCAGCTGTTTCATGCCCTGACTTTGTGAACTACTTAATTATTCAACCCAGCCCATTTTACACCTTAAAGAACTTTCAAAATTATAAGAGTCCAGAACGCTGTGACTGCCTTGTTTATGGATGGGTTTATGATGCCTTCAGGAAATTTGTCAGGGACCCTGGTCTTGGAGGTGGCAAATAAGACCTTTCTCTCCACCTTCCATTGGAGTGCTCCTATCACTCAAGCCACAGGTATGATGTATCCGGAGTGGTTTCATCAGCGGCAAAGCTGTAAACTTCGGAGAGCGTATCGGGCTTGGTGTTGCGGGTCTGTAGGTAACAGAAGTTGAAGCATGTTAGAAACAATGACCAACATGCTTAGCAGGAGTTAAGTCTTTGAGCAGTCCTTATAAATGCCATGTTTATTATCTGTGACAACCAGGAATCGTGTAGCAGTTGTCTCCGAACACTGCCTTCACTCTTGTAGCGTGAGAAAGATGGCCAGCAGCTCTCTATTTTCCGTATCATAGTTTCTTCCAGCCGCTGTGCAGCGATGCTATAAGAAGGCACAAAGGTGAAGCTGCGACAGAACTGCTCCAACTCCTGTATCTGATGCATCGACCTCGACAAAAAATTGGAAAGCAAGATCAATGTGCTTACTAATTGGGGCTTTAGTAAACATTTTTTTTAGTGAAGAAAAGGCAACTACTACTCATGCTTTGCTACTATGTTGAAGATACATCACCTATAGAAGTTAGCAAAACCTAAGAACCTTTGAAAGTGTTACCTTGATGTAGGAGATGGCCACTCGACTCCTGCCTGGATTTTGGCAGGATCTGGTTTGAGATGGCCTTTCTCCATGATGAACCCCAGAAACATCACCGATGGCAAATGAAATTGTCACTTCTCAGCTTAGAATAATTAGCCAATTCTAACCTCTGTAAGACGAGATGGATGTGGTGGAAATGTTCTTGGAGATTTCTGAAAAAGATAAGAATGTCATCAAGGTACCCCAAAAAAATTGATTGATTATGTCCCAGAGGATGTCGTTAATTAGATTTTGGAAAACCGCAGCCGCATTAGTGAGCAAGAAAGTATGGAACTGAAAACCTTCAGCAGCATAGATTACAATAGTCCAGAATTAGATAAATATATAGATCCAGAAACAATTTTTTTCTTTCACACCAGGAATAAGTGTTTTATTATACAGAAGAACAACACAACAGAAACATTAAAATAGATGACAAACTGTTAATTATTCATTTAAACAGCAGAAGTTTGTATATTAACAACAACGAGCATTTTTTTGGAAAAATTCAACATACCCTTCAAAGTTATCGCTATCTCAGAAACATGGATGGATGCTAAAAAAGGAATGGATTTTGACCTGGAAGGATATGAACTCAATTATATCAACTGAATAAACAAGAACAGTGGGGGATTAGCTGTGTACGTGATGAAAAACCTAAACTACTAAGTGGTAAAAAATATGTCACTAGCTAGAGTGTATCACCATTAAAATATGTCATGAAAATAGCAAAAACTTACTGATCAGTTGTATATATAAATCCCCTAAATCAAACGTTGACATATTTGAGAACTGGATTAAGGCAACTTTTACTGAAATTAGTCAAAAAATAACCTTCTTATGTGGAGACTTCAACATTGACCTCTTGACCCCAACAAACAAAAGCCCATAGATGACTTTATAGACACAATGTATAACCCTGAGTTTATATACTAAAATCACAAGGCCAAGCAGAATCAGCCATCAGACTGTATAATCCATATGTTCCTTCTTGACTGCACTTAAATGTAGAATATATGTAGAATATATTTATACCATTCATATATTTTATATATATAATATATGTTATATATTATTTATGATTATTATTGTCTATTGTGAGCAAACTGTGGTGCTAAATTTCCCCCAGGGATCCATAAAGTACTTTCTATTCTATTGTATTCTATTCTATTCTAATCTCAGGACACAGAGCCACACTTATTGATAATATTTTCAGTGATAGCTGTCAGTTTTCATAATCTATGACGGAAACTACAAGAAAAGGAACATTGATGACAAAAAGTATGTTCGAAGAATATGTACAGAGTAAAGATGACAGCTTTCATAAATGATCTGAGAAAACAGATTTGGGAAAGTGTATACAGTGAAAATTATGTAGATGATCCATATGGTATTTTTTTAAATACTTTCTTTATGACAAACATTATGCCTTGAAACAACTTAGTAAGAAGCAAAATAAAAATTATCAACCATGGATAACAAATGAACTGAAAAATGCTTGCAAAAAGAAGAATACATTATATAGTACATTTATAACACAAAGATCTACAGCAGCAGAAGATAAGTAAAAAACGTATAAGAACAAGCTAACTGGCATACTACGAACATGTAGAAAAGAACATTACAGTCAATTATTGGACCAGAACAAAAGCAATATGAGAGCAACATGGGGCATCCTAAATAGCATTATTAAAAATGGAGCTAAATGGGACTATCCTAAAAACTTCTAGATGGAAACTTGAAAAAATGATGATATGAACGAAGTAGTTGAAAGCGTCAATAAGTAATTTGTGAACTTTGAACCAAATCTGGAGGAAAAGATTCCAGATCCTGAGTCAGTTGAGGACTTGAATCAATCAATCAATCAATGTTTACTTATATAGCCCTAAATCACTAGTGTCTCAAAGTGCTGCACAAACCACAACACAAACCACTACGACATCCTCGGTAGGCCCACATAAGGGCAAGGAAAACTCACACCCAGTGGGACGTCGGTGACACTGATGACTATGAGAACCTTGGAGAGGAGGAAAGCAATGGATGTCGAGCGGGTCTAACATGATACTGTGAAAGTTCAATCCATAATGGATCCAACACAGTCGCGAGAGTCCAGTCCAAAGCGGATCCAACACAGCAGCGAGAGTCCCGTTCACAGCGGAGCCAGCAGGAAAACATCCCAAGCGGAGACGGATCAGCAGCGCAGAGATGTCCCCAGCCGATACACAGGCAAGCAGTACATGGCCACCGGATCGGACCGGACCCCCTCCACAAGGGAGAGTGGGACATAGGAGAAAAAGAAAAGAAACGGCAGATCAACTGGTCTAAAAAGGGAGTCTATTTAAAGGCTAGAGTATACAAATGAGTTTTAAGGTGAGACTTAAATGCTTCTACTGAGGTGGCATCTCGAACTTTTACCGGGAGGGCATTCCAGAGTACTGGAGCCCGAAATAAAAACGCTCTATAGCCCGCAGACTTTTTTGGGGCTTTGGGAATCACTAATAAGCCGGAGTCCTTTGAACGCAGATTTCTTGCCGGGACATATGGTACAATACAATCGGCAAGATAGGATGGAGCTACACCGTGTAGTATTTTATACCTAAGTAGTAAAACCTTAAAGTCACATCTTAAGTGCACAGGAAGCCAGTGCAGGTGAGCCAGTACAGGCGTAATGTGATCAAACTTTCTTGTTCTTGTCAAAAGTCTAGCAGGCGCATTTTGTACCAACTGTAATCTTTTAATGCTAGACATAGGGAGACCCGAAAATAATACGTTATAGTAATCAAGGCGAGACGTAACAAACGCATGGATAATGATCTCAGCGTCTTTAGTGGACAGAATGGAGCGAATTTTAGCGATATTATGGAGATGAAAGAAGGCCGTTTTAGTAATGCTTTTAATGTGTGCCTCAAAGGAGAGAGTAGGGTCGAAGATAATACCCAGATTCTTTACCGAGTCGCCTTGTTTAATTGTTTGGTTGTCAAATGTTAGAGTTGTATTATTAAATAGAGGTCGGTGTCTGTCTAGCAGGACCGATAATCAGCATTTCCGTTTTTTTGGCGTTGAGTTGCAAAAAGTTAGCGGACATCCATTGTTTAATTTCATTAAGACACGCCTCCAGCTAACTACAGCCCGGCATGTTGGTCATATGTGATGCATTACATTGTATTGTATGCATGTTCGAAATAAACTGAAACTTAACTGAATGAGAAAAATCGTGTTTTCCAATTTAAAACCCTTACACAATAAAACAAATCACTTTTCATGAACTAAAATCTAGCAGAATGCTACACATAGCAAACCTGCACATGTTTAATTGTACATAAGTGTTATATTTCAGTGTGAGAACAAACTAGCGGTCAGTACAAAAACAAGCTGCATGCTGCAATTGACCAACAGGCAATTGTACAATGCTCATAACGTTGTGGCGTGTCGCTGATGTGTATATTCAACAAATATTGCACATTTCATGAAAAGGTGTGTGAGTAAAGTCAGCAAAAGGGAGATATTTATGAAAAGTGGCTATGGAAAAGTTCATATGTCTTTTGTGCAACTTGGAGTTAATCCAGGGAACTTTTTTAGACCCACTTCCTGCCTGGCAAGGTTGTTGTTGTTGTGCACAACGCACCATTCCTTGGCGAGGCGGACATTTCTATTGTGTTCCACAGGACCTGGAACTGGTGCAAACATTAAATAGCTTGCCTTAAGTTGGAAATTAACCCTCCACTTCCACATCATGGTGCATGTTTACTGAGACTGCACGGAGAGGATGTCAACGATTTTCCAAATAGCTGTGAACGATTTTCCAAAAGTAGAGCAATGAAGCAAAGAGAGCAACATTCTTGTAAGTTTTGGTGTGCCTTGAGATCATCGTTGGCCAGACTATAGATGAGTGGGTTGGGACATTATCTCCAGCTCTGCATGTTTGTATGAGTGTGTGCGTGTTTTTATGTGCGTGTGTGTGCGTGCGTGGACACATGCGAACACTCCCAGCTGAGCAGGCTAAGGGTGGATCCCCCAGCTGCTCACAGTTCACAGAGACAGAAAGGGGACGGATGAAATGACACCATCACTTTCTCCCTCCAGCTTTCAGCCTCTCCCTGCTTATCTCAGCACTACACTTGTATTTCACTTTAATTTACTAAAACATTTGCCTTTAGTGTCCAGGTAACACTTGGATGTTGGATCTGGAGAACATACAAACCCCTTTATTTATTGAATCAAAAACATTGAAATTCAATGACTTGTTGCATTTCCAAACAGCTAAAGTTATGTTCCAAGCAAACTACAACCTGCTGCTCAAGAATGTACAATTATTCTCAACAAAAGAGGATAAATATAACCTTGGAGGAAAATCTCATTTAAAACCCAAGTAAGGAAAAAAAACAGTTAAAACCTTTAGCATGTCAATATTTTGAATTAAATTATGGAATGGACTAAGCAAGGAAGTCAAGCAATGTACTAATATGATCCACTTTAAGAAACGATTAACACGTGACAAAGAAGTTGGGAAGGTGGCAAAAAATACTGATAAAGTTGAGGAATGCTCATCAAACACTTATTTGGAACATCCCACAGGTGTGCAGGCTAATTGCGAACAGGTGGGTGCCATGATTGGTTGTAAAAACAGCTTCCCAAAAAATGCTCAGTCTTTCACAAGAAAGGATGGGGCGAGGTACACCCTTTTGTCCACAACTGAGAAGCAAATAGTCAAACAGTTTAAGAACAACGTTTCTCAAAGTGCAATTGCAAGAAATTTAGGGATTTCTACATCTACGGTCCATGATATCATCAAAAGGTTCAGAGAATCTGGAGAAATCACTCCACGTAAGTGGCATGGCCGGAAACCAACATTGAATGACCGTGACCTTCGATCCATCAGACGGCACTGTATCAAAAACCGAAATCAATCTCTAAAGGATATCGCCACATGGGCTCAGGAACACTTCAGAAAACCACTGTCACTAAATACAGTTGGTCGCTACATCCGTAAGTGCAAGTTAAAGCTCTAATATGTAAAGCCAAAGCCATTTATCAACAACATCCAGAAACGCCGCCGGCTTCTCTGGGCCCGAGCTCATCTAAGATGGACTGATGCAAAGTGGAAAAGTGTTCTGTTTTCTGACGAGTCCACATTTCAAATTGTTTTTGGAAATATTCGACATTGTGTCATCCGTACCAAAGGGGAAGCGAACCATCCAGACTGTTATCGACGCAAACTTCAAAAGCCAGCATCTGTGATGGTATGGGGGTGCATTAGTGCCCAAGGCATGGGTAACTTACACATCTGTGAAGGCACGATTAATGCTGAAAGGTACATACAGCTTTTGGAACAACCAATACTGCAATCTAAGCGCCGTCTTTTTCATGGACGCCCCTGCTTATTTCAGCAAGACAATGCCAAACCCCATTCAGCACGTGTTACAAAAGCGTGGCTTCGTAAAAAAAAGAATGCGGGTACTTTCCTGGCCCGCCTGCAGTCCAGACCTGTCTCCCATCGAAAATGTGTGGCACATTATGAAGCGTAAAATACAACAGCGAAGACCCCGGACTGTTGAACGACTGAAGCTCTACATAAAACAAGAATGGCTAAGAATTCCACTTTCAAAGCTTCAACAATTAGTCTCCTCAGTTCCCAAACGTTTATTGAGTGTTGTTAAAAGAAAAGGTGATGTAACACAGTGGTGAACATGCCCTTTCCCAACTACTTTGGCACGTGTTGCAGCCATGAAATTCTAAGTTAATTATTGTTTGCCCAAAAAAAAATAAAGTTCATGAGTTTGAACATCAAATATCTTGTTTATGTAGTGTATTCAACTGAATATGGGTTGAAAATGATTTGCAAATCATTGTATTCCATATATATTTACATCTAACACAATTTCCCAACTCATATGGAAACGGGGTTTGTAGTTTTAGGAGGTATAATGATCTGAAACACCTGACACCCCTTGTCGAATTATCGTAATATCAGTGCTATAGAGTATAGTATTTAAGCCGCACTCACCAAATTTGAGGGAATAAAAATGTTTTTATATATATTGGCCGCAGATACAGTATATACATTTTGCAAATGTTTATACCTCAATTGTTTCCAAATGATGCCTGTAACACAGCGGTAAAACAGCTGATCAAACAAGACAGAAGTCATTGTCATGGACCCACTAGCAGCAGAAGCTAGCACTCCAATCAGCTAAACAGACTCAATAACTTCACGTTGACGTGTGGGTGCATTTACGAAACTGAAACAATTCAAGAAGAATCTTATTGTAATTTAGTAATACTAACATGGACACTTGTAAAGGTGTTAGCATATTCACTAATGCTAATGACACCAGCTTGATTAAATGATTACAATAGCATGCACAAATATGCGTGAAAACCCTTCTTCAGACATCACATGTGGAACGGTTTAGTAAGTATGAATTGTTTGTTATATTGTAAAACTTATAAACGGTTCTTGAGTGAGGAAGAATCATTTCGAGCAGAAACACTATAGACCAGGGGTCGGCAACCCGCTGCTCTGGAGCCGCATGCAGCTCTTTGACCACTCTGATGTGGCTCTGCAGCATACTTACCGTCTCCTATTTATCCGAGAGGTTTCACCATGTCACATGAAGTATGCAGTCTCTGTCTATATACGTTAGTGATTGCAAGGCATACTTGATCAACAGCCATACAGGTTACACTGAGGGTTATGATATAAACAATTTTAACACTCTTACTAATATGAGCCACACAGTGAACCCACACCAAACAAAAATGACGAACACATTTCGGGAGA
This sequence comes from Nerophis ophidion, assembly GCF_033978795.1. NCBI lineage: Eukaryota > Metazoa > Chordata > Actinopteri > Syngnathiformes > Syngnathidae > Nerophis > Nerophis ophidion. The sequence goes on from NC_084612.1 coordinate 40,798,765, forward strand.
ACATCCGCACTGTAACACAACATAAACACAACAGTACAAATACCCAGAATCCCATTCATCCATAACTCTTCCGGGCTACATTATACGCCGCCGCTAGCACCAAACCCCGGTAGTGGGGGTGTATAATGTAGCCCGGAATATTTAGGGATGCATGGGATTCTGGGTATTTGTTCTGTTGTGTTTATGTTGTGTTACAGTGCGGATGTTCTCCCGAAAAATTTTTGTCATTCTTGTTTGGTGTGGGTTCACAGTGTGGCGCGTATTAGTAAGAGTGTTAAAATTGTTTATATCACAACCCTCAGTGTAACTTGTATGGCTGTTGAACAAGTATGTCTTGCAGTCACTTACGTTTATTTGCGTAAGCCACATATAACATGGGACTTGGCTGGCAAGCTGTTAGTACTGGTTGTAGAGGGCGCTAAAGACAATGCATTCATAGCACACCCTTATTATTGTTGTTCGGGGGAAATCAGTAGACTTTCGCGGGGATAGTTACTCCAAAAATCGGGAGTCTCCCGGAAAAATTGTGAGGGTTGGCAAGTATGATGCTGTCAAGCGGCATTCATATTAAACTTGCGGGCCACTCTAACGTTTAATTTTCATATTAAGGTGTGGGCCGCGTGTCTGGGGCACCTGGTTTATACATAGTACAAAGCAAAAAAAAAAAATCTGTATGCAGTGTTATTTCATTTTAAATTTCAAAAGAGCTTTGTGGCTCCTATTATATCCTTTATTTTGTGAAACGGGTCAAAATGGCTCTTTGAATGGTAAAGGTTGCCGACCCCTGCTATAGACGAATATTAGACGAAACAGGACTTACTTCCAGTTCAAGGCACGAAACAGAAAGTAGATTTTCAACCCGTAGCACCTGCAGTGAGTGAACTCGTCCAAAAGACAATGCCATAGCACAAACAATAACACACCTCTTTATGTCTCCGTCAGTGTTTTATGAAAACTAATTATTGAAAGCAAAACATTATAGCCGTTAGTGAAGAAAAATCCATAGATTAGCTGCACCGTTTTATATGCCGCAGGGTACAAAGCGCAGGAAACGAAGCAGCGACTTACAGTTTGGAAAATATGGTATTTGGTAATACAAGATACAATATGACACGTTTAATTTAATTACGACCTGTGGTGTACAGTAACCCATTGTTCACTCTATTATTGTAGGTAATTTAGTATGACTGTAAACAATACTATCAATGTGCCTGATGGTGTAAAGCAGCAAGACACATCAAATTACTCCATTGTTATACTGAAACGACCTATTGACAACAAACCACAGCAAAATACGTACATTTTAATGGTAAAGGACTGTATGTCGTTCCATGTAAAATCTGTTCAAATCCAAGTTAAGTCCATTAGACAATCTGTACTGTGTAATGTTCTAATTTTGGATAGCTATTGGCTATTTTTTCATATTGCATTTGATTTTAAAGTCCAACATTCTTGTGACAATTTGATAAAGATGAAGAAAAACCCGTTGTTTGAGTTAATAGTCTGGTTACCTTATTTAGCGAAATAAGTGGGGCAAAATGTTACATAATTTTAATTATATACGACAATAATGAACATTATTATGTATATATACATTGTATACTTATTCAGTGTCAGTCAAAAATGAGCAATGACATCTTTTTAAATGCAGATATTTTGCTAAGGCATGTGCATTGTGCAGGTGTACCAAATTACGTATAAATGTGTTAGTTTTCTCTTGTGGTTGGGAAGAGGGAGTAGTTTAACAATCGAAGGCATACATTTGCAGCAGAGACTAAGCAGCAGGGAGGGAAAAGTAAGAAGATAGATGACCCAGTTCTAGCTCACACAGAGCTGCTGCCAGAGACAGAGACACCGTGGAGGCTTTGGTGCATGTGACAGGCCTGGGCCGGGCCCTGGTCCACACAGGAAACGCACAATGTGTCGTTTGTTTTAAACAACTGTACTTTTGGAACTTGTTTCCGGCTTTCCTTTCGCTGTCTGTTGTCTGCTATGAAACGTGAAAATCCTTTTTGCTTTTAGATCTGGTCCGAATTATTTCTTGAAGGACAACTTGTCCCCCTTTTCAATCGCTCACTGCTCCGGCTATCTTTGTTTCACCATCTCACAAATCTTTCACCTGATAAATTTCTTGGATATTTTTCAGAGGGAGTTTGAAAGTCAAGGGGGTTGTGTGTGGTGGGGCAGAGGGAGATGTGTGTGGATGAACGCATGCACACTTTGGGATTAAGGGAATGAGCTTTTCAACACATTTTGGAGGGGAGTAGAGAAAAATGCTGGACTCATATTTAATGAAAGCTATTTAGCATTAGTTCTAGCTAGGTGGAAATCACCGAGTGTGCTCCATAAACACAGCTGTCAGTCAGCCTGTGGCCTTTGGGAGGTGGACATATTCCCTATTCTCTACTGGTTTACGCTACCGTTGAAGTTTAAAGTGTCATGAAAATCAACACTAACTATTTGTTGAATCAATCACAATATATATTTTTGAAATGTACAAAACATGTTTACACAGGACAAGGTTTAAATAAAACTGATATAAACAGGCCGTTTATTTACACAGCCACAATGTTTTGAAGAGCAAATACAAATAAAAATCTCACTAGTTTACACAGCCACCCACACTAGCCTATTTTTTCACATACAGTACCCCTTGTATATGATTAATGTCGATGATTTATAGTACTTACTTATTACACAAACAATGTTCACTATTCAAACTTAATGAAGTGTTAGTCTCTGCAGTCATAAAGACAGTCACATTCTCCTTCTTGACCGTCGCGATGTGAACATGGTAACTACACAAAAGTGTCGGAAATAAACAAAGAGGCATTACGGTGTCACACGGTGGAACTGTGGTTGATGTGGAGTAGAGGGTGATGAAGGACTTTGCCGCCTTTCAGGGAGATCGTGTTCAAAACTTGTTGGTTGCACTCATTCTAGCTTTGCCCTTATAGATTATCGTACTGGACCGTGCTTCGCCTCAGTGAACAACCAGATGTGTCAAGGCCAGCTCACAGGTATTGTGTGCACAAAGACTCTGTGCTGTGCCACAGTGGGACGGGCATGGGGTCACCCATGTGAAATGTGCCCAGCCCAGCCTCACCCATGTCGGAGAGGCTTCATACCAAACCACCGCACAGGAGCATGCCAAGGTAAAGTCTGCACCTCAATCTGGTTTTCTGTTTGACTCTTTGTTTTAGCTTTGCAGGAAAAATTCAGCTTGACTCTTGTTCGCTTCTTGTTAACTCTTTCAATTTCCTCATCAGTCTCTTTGTATTTCACTCCCTTGTCTCTACCAACCATCCCCTCTCCAGAGGATTAGTTTTAATTGGGTTAAATTGGGGTGGGTGGCAGTGCCTCCCACATGTGTATGGAATGCCCACAGAACCCCATTGTGCTGGGACTGTCACAGTCAGTAACACGGGTCAGTGGCGGTGCCATGTGGGAGAGCTCATTCCTGGAAAGGCGTCCCTTGGCCTGTCAGCCTTCTCCAGACCCAACAAAATTGCAACCTCCGCAGGAGATACAGATTTGAGCCAGAAACAAGAGGAAGTTGGAATACTCTCAGACTGCATCAGGTCCTAAACCACTGGAGGGTTTTAACTTGACAACTGTAATGAAAGCTGTCAGTTGTAGAACATTTGCACATTATCAATTAATAACTGCAGAAAATAAACAAAAAATAATGTATACTTAAATTAAATATACCCTTCATTTATTAGAAGTTTGGCCACACCAACACAACACCACTCTTTGCTTGTGTGGGAGTTTTGTGGGTACTGGATTGATGGGTCATCTATCTTGGGTGTAACCCGATTTTCATGCCAAGTTGAGTATCAGCTCCAGATCACAGTGACCCGTAACAGGATAAATAATGTACAAAATTAATGGATACAAGGATATGTTTATTATTGTGGTTTTGGTTGATGTTCCTCTCTCTCTCTGTCTTGCCTTTTTGTCCTTGAGTTTAACAAAGATTAATGCACTAAAACTTCTCGTCTCTGTGCTACGTTTAATTTAGCATGTCTGTGTCATTTCTCAAATTTTCAGCCTGCAAAGGAATCTGGGTACTTATAGTTTATGCCATGTCTGTACATATGCAAGGATTGCTATTAATGTTGTATATATTGTGCTTTTACAGATGTGGATGAGTGCCAGGCAATCCCTGGCTTATGTCAGGGAGGAAACTGTATCAACACGGTCGGATCCTTTGAATGCAAATGTCCCGCTGGGCACAAATTCAATGAGATCTCACAGAAATGTGAAGGTAAGATTTAACCCTACAAAGGCATATTGAATTTGATCACGACATTGACAATTACTTGAGAAAGGTTTAATCATCAACATAAAAATACAGGTTGTGGCAAAGTTAAGGTCAGGAGGCATAGTGTCAGGTACACTATTGATTCATCGGTGACAATGGGCCACACTTACTGTGTGGGTGTCTGACAATCTCTAAAAGCGATCATTTTATCAAAATATTTAGTTATTCATCCAAACTGTACCCCTGAACGGTCTTAAAATATTTATATTCCTTTAATGAAGCTAAACCATTGAATATTACAGCCACATGTTATTTGGAAGATAATTGACTATCAGCTGGACTGATAGGTAGCCACTACAGGCAAATACTGAGTGAAGTTACTACTGCTTTAAGCAGTGTGTGGGATCTTATATGAATGGTAAAATACAGTATGTGCAACTTTATGGCTGAAAATAATTTCTGTAAAATGTCTTGACAGCGTAAAATTTGTTCTGAAACAGTTGTGTATCACATCATAGTATAGTGTCTTTTGCCTAGTGATGTTCAAAAAGAAGGGCAGCCACAGTGTACTCAATGTCGTCAAACTAAAAAAATAAAAAATTTTTATAACTCTTGCAAAATAAATGATCTACTTGTAGTCAGTCTTGATAAATTTTAAGTTTCCATTTGATCAATAGTTATGATTTCCTGTTTAAAGCTGTGTTGCAAACAAACAGAAACATAATTTTGATGAGTTGTCTCCTCTGCTTAGATCTCGATGAGTGTGCCAACATTCTGGGTGTCTGTGGTGCTGGTGAATGCTCAAACACTGCCGGCAGTTACTTCTGCAAGTGTCCTCAAGGATATCATGTGTCAGTGGATGGGTCCAGGTGTATAGGTAAGTTCATTTCTTCAGGCCTATATAATCCTTCTCTATACAGGAGTCTCACTCATTACTGAGCTATGTTTTTGTATACCATAAATGACATAAGCCAAATAGTTAGAAGGAATCATTTGGTTTCCATGACATGCCTCTGAAATCGCTTTGCTGGTGAAAGAAGTAAAGTCTGTTCATGACTCCAGCTTGTAGAATTTAGGTCAACTGCTTGTGTGTATTTCCTCAACAATGAACTGCCTTAAGTCTGCTAATCAATTATTTAACCAGTGAGTGTAGAGATTTGAGACTGTATTCCCCAAATCTTAATCATGTAACTTACTTGTAGGACACTTAGCCAAATGTATGCTTTCAACATTTAACAGAGGTCCTACAAAAATAAATGTCACTTTATTTTTTGACATTAGATCACAGAAATGAATACTAATATTTATATATATACATATATATATATATATATATATATATATATATATATATATATATATATATATATATATATATATATATATATATATATATATATGTATCTTAGATATGTACAGTAGGCCCACTGTCCACTTACACCTGCCTGTCAAAAGGATCATAATACGTTTTCTCTTACATGAAGACATACTCTACAATGTATTGTAAGACATATTTGCAATTCCGGTGAATACAGCTAACTGACAATTATTGGTACTTTAACTTTAACTTAACTATGACCCAAAACTGTCCAGTAAGAAATTTAGGTCAGCTTGGTCTGATAAATGTACACGCGCCAACATACAGTATGCAAACAGACGTTAATGCTACTCCCCCACAAGAGGATGTTTGTATGGCTTTCTCTCTTGAATGCCAAACATTTTGGTTAGATTCCCATATTTGCCTCAAGGACCCAACACGTGTTCTTGAATCAAACCTCACCACATGAAAACTTTGTGGACCAGGGTGTGAAACTAGACTTGATATATTTATGTTGCATAGAACCTAAGTCATTCTGATACACGGTGCCAGGAACTCTATCTTGCCAATGGCAGAAAATGTGAAAGTTTTTTTGATTTTGCTCAACATGCAGACGACATGTCACATCTGACTTTGTGCAATGTGCTTTCCCACAGATACTCGTGGCGGTTATTGTTACGCCAGTTTACTTAATGGGCGCTGTGCCAACCAAAATTCCCAATTGTTGACTAAAATGCAATGTTGCTGTGATAGTGGGCGATGTTGGTCCGATGGCTCCAACCCGGAAATGTGCCCTATTCGTGGAACAGGTTATTAATCATGAGTGTAAATGTTAAAATGTAAATTTACATGTGTTATCATTTTAGCTGAGTCATTTACTCTTCTCTCACATTTAGACGAGTACCATAAACTGTGTGTCCAGTTACCCAATATTAACGGTGGAGGGGCCATACCTGGACCTTTCCCAGGGATCCCTGACCAACCGAGCATCTACCCCCTGCCACATCCAGGTCCTGACCCAATTCCAGGTCGACCTCCAAGTTATGTCCCGGGCCCAGGAAATGGTCCTGGTCCAGGCCAGTTTCCATTACTACCAATACAGCCTCCTCCTGGTACACTGCTGCTTTTGTATTTGATTGTTTACTCTTTGAAACAAGCACGTTTATAAAACAAAGAAAATAATTCTCTGTTTTTCGAAACAATTCATCTTAAATATTAAGATTTTTTTTTTTTATGTATATCAAATAACTACATGATGATACACTGACCTATATTCCTATCAGGTCCTGTTATTATCCAAACCCAAAATATCACCAACATTTGCCAGGCCTACCGCAACATCTGCCCAAATGGCCGGTGTATTCCCTTGCCGGGCGCTAATTATCGCTGTGAGTGTAACATGGGCTTCACTTTGGACGCAAGAGGCGTATGTGTTGGTAAGTCACCGTGGGATTTAAGAAGTTTTCAAACAATACACAGATCACAAATGTACAAAAAAAGTAATGCACATATTATATTTACGCTACAGATGAAGATGAATGTGAGAGAACCCCGTGTGCGCATGGAGAGTGTGTCAACACCCCCGGGTCTTACATGTGTCGATGTCCTGCTGGATTCCAGTCTACTGCAACAAAGACTGAGTGCAGAGGTGAGCATTAAGTACAAATAAATGCCTACACACACAAATATGCACACACCTTAAGACAGGGCTATTCAACTGGCAGCCCGGGGTCCAAATCCAATGACCTGACACCACACCGAACCCCGAGTTCAGTTCAAAACCTGGGAAACAAACATTTTCACAGCACATTTCTAAAAACTTAGAGTGCTCCTGATGTGTTGAGGAACTTGGACCTTTGCAAATACATCGGCACATCCTTGCATTAATATCTTAACCTGGTTAACAAACATAAAACACTGGGGCCAAACTTGTGATTTCATTGTGCTCAATGCGGCGTTCCTCAAGGCACCCCTTTAAGTCCTCTACTTTTTTGTCAGTTGTTTTTCATAATGTGATTTATGTAACTAAGGAGTTGCTATGGCTTGTTTACTTCAGATACAGTCAATAGTCTTTTGTTTACCTTTTTAGTTATACTAGAAGTGTTCCTAAAAGATCCATTTTAGGTCCTCCCTTTTTCCTCATTTGGGCTATCCAACTCATGGCCCGCGGGTTCAGTTCCAAAAATGTGTGAGACATTAGGCCGTTGGCATTGTTAGGCCTATTTTATGGGTGCTTAAAGCCCACTATATAATTTGGCGTGTTTTTTTTTGGTTTGCTTTTTACAAAAAATTGCGGAAATATTTATTATAAATATGCAGGAATATGAACCTAAATAAATAATAATATAACCTGTATTCACTATGACTATAAATAATTTAAAGACCATTTGTTGACGCTTATTATCCAATCCAATCCATTATCCATCAGCCAGCATTATTATACTGAAAATCTAGTCCACGTTTTCACTGTTAACTTAGCAAGGTCAAGCCAGACTGCAGCAGCATTAAGGCTACGTTTAGTGCGTTCACAGCACTGCAGTTTAGGATGTCCAATTCACATTTCCATCCATACATTTTCTACCGCTTATTCCCTTTTTTGGGGTCGCGGGGGGGCGCTGGCGCCTATCTCAGCTACAATCGGGCGGAAGGCGGCGTACACCCTGGACAAGTCGCCACCTCATCGCAGGGCCCAATTCACATTTGTTTGTCAAATTTGATTTTTTTTATGTAGTTCTTCACATTTCAAAAAAAATGTGTCCGGATTCCAATGTGAATGCGGATCAACCAAACATCGTTCCCCAACACAGCCCGCCCCCAAAAAGGTTCCTAGTCGCTTGTAAAAGTCCCAACGAGCTAGGAGGGACTCCGAAAGGTTCCTAAAGAACTAAATCTACCCGCCTAGTTTCTGGTGGAAACAAACGGGGACCTTAATACACCCGGGTAAGTGGGGAAGTTCCTTAAAAAGTTCCTACGGTGAAAAAGGGACTACTGACCTTTTTGCTGCAGTTTCTTAAAAAACTTTGGAGTGCTGTCATAGAGTTGTTCTTTGACAAGCTTTTTGCGGTAAGTCTTTCAAAGCAGCAGAGAGGTGCTCTAACTCTAACAAGTAAATATACATAAATCAAATGTCCACTGTAGAGGATGCTGGTTTTCCGGAGTATATAAAATATGTTTAATATTAGTAATGTGGCCCCCAAAACAATTCAGCTGAATATCATTGCCTTAGAATATACAGTATGTAATCGCTGTTCTGTTTTTTAGACCTGGACGAGTGTGTCGCTAATGGAAGAATCTGCAACAATGGTCGCTGTGTGAACACTGAGGGAAGCTTCCACTGTGTCTGTAATGCTGGCTTTGAGATCACAACTGATGGCAAAAACTGTCAAGGTCAGTCAGCACATTGGCATCTATGAAGTAGAACAGTTTGGAAATGTTCTGTTTTTTACATCGAAGTCAGTATAGTCATATCCAGTGGACTTTGCTGCTCTTTCAATTCCCTGCTTAAAGGAGCAATTTATTTAAAGACATGGTATTTAAAGATCAATCAGTGCTATAATGAGCAACTAGTCATGCTGAGGTTTTGAATGTCTCAGCTCATTAACTACAAAATGTTTATATTTAATGTCACTACCAATCTTTTTCCAAATAATTCCTCTTTCAATAGTTCTTACGTTGCAGTCAACTACTTGTTTCTGTTAATTTTGACTTCGACTTCGATGAAAAAATTCCTCAATATTACTTTACGGTGTTTCCATGATTCATTTTATGACTGCAAAACAATAATTAAAAAATAATTGTGAACCTCTCATTAACGTATTTGTGATTGTTCTCAGACCAGGATGAGTGTCTGATCCGAAACATGTGTCTCAATGGACTGTGCATCAATGATGATGGTAGCTTCAAATGCATCTGTAAACCCGGCTACCTACTTGACACTAGTGGTCGCATGTGTGTAGGTGAGTTGGTAATCCTTCTATAGTCATCCATGCATATTCATCTTCACTTCACTGTTGTGATTGCATGTGTCGTGAATAGATGGCTCTATTTCAGTTCACTTGGAGGGTGGCCACATCCCCAGTATGATGGTATTTCTGTTATGGGAATCCTGAGGGCAAAGAAATCCCCTAAAAAGCCTTGCAAAAAATCCCTAAGCATCCTGGCAAGATCGCAGCTGGGCATGTGGATCATTGGGGCCCGCCTGCTGTGGACTGACGTTCACCAGCAGCCAGCCCTTCATAAACATGCTCATGCACAGGGAAAGGAACTTGTTATAAAATTAACAAAGGATGGAAACAAGCTGTTTCGCCTGTCAATCACTGGGACATTAACCGTTCGGTTTTCTTCTAACCTATTAGTGAAGTTACTGTAGCACACATTCAAGGATTCAAAAAGGTTCGATTATACCACTGTACTTTTTAAAGCAAAACAAATAATTATTGGAGTAAGACAATATTGTATTTCGGTTGAATAAAAAAGGCTGTTTAGTTTCAGTTAAAGGGAAACAGCACTTTTTTGGGGAATTTTGCATATCGTTCACAATCCTTATGAGAGACAAGAAAAGAAAAGGTTGTTGTTTTTTTGCATTTTAACTTGTAACAATCATCTCGTTTTAGGTAGCTAACCATGCAGCTAATGGAAGCAATCCATTCTGCCTCTAAATCACTTTAAAAATGCATTCAAAAACCTCTAAAATACTTGATTTACGTTCCAAACTACAGCGATATTGTTATTTTCAGAGCGAACACTGAGGAACTTTTTTGTTTTGTGTAATAACACATCAACGTGCTACCATATTAGCTGTGAGCTAGCTACGGCGAGAAATGAGCACGTGAAACGCATTTGAGTTTGTAATTCACAACATAATGCGATAGGACATCAATCTGTACTGACTGAAAAACATGAACAATCATATTACAGTATCTTTAAAGTATTTGTCCACATATCATTTTTTGTTTGTACACAACTGAGGTAGCCAGACAGCGTATGTACTGTAGTTGTACTACCAAACATGGCGTGCTGCGTGTATCATGATTGACATTAAAATGACTCACTCGATGGACAGTAGCTCGTTTGTTTCAGTTGGCTGGGGATGTTTCCAGTTTATTTTGGGTAAGCACTCCTTTTATGTCAGCATAGCTTGGTTCCTAGTACCACATTTGCAGCGTCAATGTGACGCAGACCTCACTCTCTGGCTTTTGTTCGCTGCAATACTTCACTGTCTCTTCGTGCTAATTTCTATAAGCATCTTCCGTATATTAAGCTTCAGTAGTAGGAAGTACATTCGTTGCTGGAAGTTGGAAGTGCGCTGCTATGGAAAAGGAAATAAATGCGCTGAGGAATTAGTTCCGGCAATGCTTAAAATGACCAATATACGGTAAATATTCTACATACTACTTATTGTAATGAATGTGTCTGTTATACATCATACTGTATATATATTTGCAGTGTGTATCTAAAACATTGATTAAGGGTTTTGAAGTTGTTTTAGAGGGCTTTGAAGGCTACAACTATGACTCCCATTAGCCTCATCTCCCAAGCAGTTTTAAAATTCTAAAACAAAAATAAAATAAAAAAAAGGCAGGTGTGTTTTTGTCTCTCGTAAAGATTGTGAACAATGGGCAACATTCCGAAAAAAGTGCATTTCCCCTTTAAGGTTGTCAGTTAAAAAGGCTAAGCCCCGACTTTGCTCGTGTTATCACAGTGGGGGGTGGACGAGATGGTGATGGCTCTGTCAATGATGTTGTGTGAAATCATACCAGCACAACACTGCATAACAATGAATTTTCAAAGAAAAGGAACAACAACACATCAGCATCTTGAGGCTCTTGACTCGTTGACATGTAGCAATTACAAGCTTTGCTTAAAAAATATGTGTTTTATGCTCTTCCCATTCGATTCCCATTGTCACAAGGAGTGATAGTTCTTCCTGGCCATTCAAAAGACAGCAGCCAGTCAAGTCCACCCTTTTGGTACTGTGCTCTTGTGGTTAGTACCTCAATGAAAAGGTGCCAAAAATGACAACTCTTTAAAAAGGAAGTGCAATTATCATTTGTGAAGCCAATTTCCTCTTAACCGCACTAAAATAAAGTATTGTTAACACATTCCTTTAAAGCTGAGTTACAGTCATGTTGTACCACTTGGCCTTTGGTATTGAGATGTTGACCTAGTTAAGTCATTGGGTGTGTGCTGACGTATGTGGTCATTAATGAAACGTGAGTCAGAAGGGTCCCAGGAGTCGCCCTCCAAAAACTGAAAACCATCTGCATGCTTGCAGCATTATCGTTTATCATGATCATCAATGTGATATGCTCAAAACCATGATGAGAGTTCATGGAATTGAAACCGTGCCACAGCTTTCACTTCAACTTTCAGTCAAGTAATACGCAAAGTATATACACTGCAAATTGATTCAGCAGAACATTTTTACTCACTGAGAATTTATGTATTTGCCATTTATGATTGCATGTGTTGAAATAAAGTGGATTAACACAAATATTTTAATGTTACTCTGATGGATAACAGTTGTCAGCGATGTGGCAAAAAAATCTCTTTGGTTTTTTCTTCCCCCAGACATTGATGAGTGTGAGATTCCAGGTATGTGTATGAACGGACACTGTGTCAACACAGAAGGTTCTTTCCGATGTGAATGCATGGCGGGAATGGCGGTGGGCCTTGATGGACGTGTCTGTGTTGGTAAGGAACTTTTTTGTCATATTGTACATTCAGTGAGTATTATTGTACTCAATGCAAACAGCATTGCAAAATAATTGCTTCCTTTCATCATCACAAATGGGAAGATTATCATAACTTTAACCATTTGTTTTGATCCTGTTATTTTACATAAGCTATAGAATGCTAAAGTGAATACATTTGAGCATTATAACCTGTGGTGTTAATCAGATGAAAATCCTTCCATCTGTCCATTTCCTACAGATTTTATCCTCATTGTGGTCACAGGTAGATGAAATTATCTGCTGTGATTCATCCCATTTACATTTAAAGTCAGCAGCAAAGAATATGTTTGCCTTTGCTTTTAGCTGTATTTAACAGGCGGTTGAAAAAAAAAAAACATCATTAAACTTTATTCTGTATTTTGATTTGTTTTAAAGGCCTACTGAAACCCACTACTACCGACCACGCAGTCTGATAGTTTATATATCAATGATGAAATATTAACATTGCAACACATGCCAATACGACCTTTTTAGTTTACTAAATTGCAATTTTAAATTTCCCGGGAGTTTCTTGTTGAAAACGTCGCGGAATGATGACGTGTACGCGTGACGTCATGGACTGTGAAGAAATATTAGCGCTGCGCACACACACAGAGCTAAAAGTCGTCTGCTTTAACCGCATAATTACACAGTATTTTGGAGATCTGGGTTGCGGAATCTTTTGCAATTTGTTCAATTAATAATGGAGAAGTCAAAGTAGAAAGATGGAGTTGGTAAGCTTTAGCCTTTAGCCACACAAACACACGGTGATTCCTTGTTTAAAATTCCCGGAGGTGAAGCTTTCCTATGGATCAGAGCGGTCAAGCGAACATGAATCCCGACCAAATGTCAACCAGCAGTTTTCGCTGAGAAAATGGTGGTAAAAAGTCGCCACTTACCGGAGATCAGCTGAGCTCGTGCCGTCCATACAGCTGCCGTCAACTTCCCTCAGACACTGGCCTCAAGACACCCATGGACACACCCTTCCGACTATCAGGTACTATTTGACTAACTAAAACACTAGCAACACAATAGAAATATAAGGGATTTCCCAGAAATATCTTAGTAAATGTGTATAAAAACATCTGAATCTGTCCCAATGCAATCGCATTTTTTTTTTTTAACTTGATTTATTTATTTATTTTTTCTAGTCCGTCGCTATCAATATCCTCAAACACAAATCTTTCATCCTCGCTCAAATTATTTGGGAAATTGTCGTTTTCTCTGTCCGAATAGCTCTTTTTGTTGGAGGCTCCCATTAAAAACAATGTGAGGATGTAAGGAGCCCTCAACGGGTGACGTTATCGTCTGCGACTTCCGGTAAAGGCAGGGCTTTCCTATTAGCGACCAAAAGTTGCGAACTTTATCGTCGATGTTCTCTACTAAATCCTTTCAGCAAAAATATGGCAATATCGCGAAATGATCAAGTATGACACATAGAATGGACCCGCTATCCCCGTTTGAATAAGAAAATCTCATTTCAGTAGGCCTTTAAAGCTGTGACAGCCACATGAAACTTCCTCCTACATTTTTTTCCTGAGAATACCCTGCAAAAAGCTCTGTTTGTTTTGACATTTACAGAGGATTTTAACTCAAACAATTGTGTAAAGTAGTATACAAAAGTAATAATTCAGCAATGCGAAAGTAAATGGTTTGCATTGTGATTAATTAATACTGATTAGTATTTATCAACGATCATGTGGTTATTGTGATTAAAAGCTTTGCAAACATAATTTCCCACATTCTAACGTTTCTGGGTGTAGTGTCTTAAAAGTGAAGTGTTGTTTGGTCATGCTGAGTTCTCACCAGGATGATTTCAACTCAGGAGAATGCTTCAATCCTCTGAATATTATTAAGAGGGAACAGCCGCATGTTTTCCCATTGTTGTTGTTTACTCCCTCTAGTTTCCTCCTCTGTGTCATCTGTTACACACTCAGTCTGCTTGGTATGTTCATATGACACAGACACACACATGCGCAGCTCCTGCTATGGTGGTTACAAGCGAGGCCAGTGTGTTCGGCCTTTATTTGGAGCTGTGACCAAATCCGAGTGCTGCTGTTCCAGCACTGAGTACGCCTATGGGGAACCCTGCCAACCCTGCCCACCACAAAACTCTGGTAAGCACTTTCAAATCCCATATGGAGCCACCTCCCGCCCTCTTAATTCAAAACACACCTACACAACCTGGGATGGCTCAAACGCTTAGCCTACTTTGACACATTAGTCATAGAAATGACCAAGCACCACCAATTAAAGTTTCTGTGCAGAATAAACCAACACTGCACCACATTAAGGGGACATTTTATTATACCATTAAGGCAAAAACATATAAGTGGCTAGTAACTTGGGAATAAATGCTTTAAAATGTCTTAAATTTGAAAACATTATTTTTATGTATTTTTATTAATGGCCAAACTGTGTTATGTTGCAGCTGAGTTCCAGGCTTTGTGTCCAAATGACATCGGCACAACTGGAGATGGAAGAGGTATGCATGCAACAGTGTGCTTATTCTCTGTTATTGCGATATGACAAGACTGTACAAATCATTTGTAATGCCTCCCAAAAGGGACAACCACGGTTAAAAAAAAGTGTGTGAATGTTTCCCAGTCTTTCAGGTTGTCTCAACCACGTCAGTGTAAAATATGATGGTCAAAGAGGAGAGTTACTGTGAACTCCCTGAAGACATTTTTACCAATTAATCAAGGCTTGATAATACGCCTGTTGTGACAAATAAAATCCACCCAATGTCTCAAGGAAGTGATGGTTCTAATGTGTCATGTGACATTATAATGTCTTAGAAAAACACCATCAATCGGTTTTCTGGATGATGTTTTTACATGGAGATGCAACAGCCTATTGTTTGTCTTCTTAGACATTAATGAGTGCGCCCTTGATCCGGACCTCTGCCAGAATGGCGTGTGTGAGAACATGCTAAGAACATATAAATGTACCTGCAACGAAGGCTTTGAGGTAGATCTGACGGGCAAAAACTGCATTGGTAAGTAACAATGCGTTCTGTCCACTTGGAACACGGTACATAGATATGAAACATAAGCAAAATCCTGATAAATGTGTTTTCCTTCAGATATCGACGAATGTCTGATAAATAGGCACTTGTGTGATAAAGGACTGTGTAGGAACACACCAGGAAGTTTCACCTGTCAGTGTCCCAAAGGATTCACCTTTAATCCGCAGACAGATGTCTGCAAAGGTCTGTGATGTATTCTCTTTTAGCAAATGCAATAAATACTGTGATGACTACCATGTGTTAATAATACAAAGCCGATCATGTCTTTTGTCACAGATGTGGATGAGTGTGAGTCTAGTCCTTGTGTCAACGGAGACTGCGTGAACAGCCAAGGGTCATTTGTGTGCTTGTGTTCAACTGGCAGTTCACTGGACAGCTCTGGACTTGAGTGTATTGGTAAATATAATTTCATAAATTACCATTCCTGCAATGTCCCACCAATAAATACATCATATTTCACTACAAATTGTATTCATCAACCAAGGAACCAATGCTGTTCAACTTCATTTGGTTTTGATTTTAAAAGTTCCCCAAAAGCAAAATAAAAAACAACACTTCGTCCGCTAAATTAATAACAAACACCTCTACATTAACCTATACAGATTTTTATTTCATTGAACGATTTAAACTGGCTGCTGTTTGCTTCCAAAGCCAAATACTGCCCTTAAAAATGTTCGTTCATCAGCTATTGCACATCAGTTTTATGCATTACACTGTGTTAGGACTATTTTCGACTAAAGATTGTCTTTGTCAAATCTGATTCGTTACTGTAGATATTGCTCGTCATCGACGCAAAATCCATGGCATCATTATTTTTTAAACAGATATGTGGTACTATACAGTAGTCACTATGTGCCAGTAACTTCACAATGAAATAAAACATTTAAAAGAAATACAGTCTTTCATTGAAGAAAACAAAAAAATGTTTCCACCGCAAAGAATACTTTTTCAACACTCTGTTAAACTCAGCTTAGGCTTTGGCGTAGTGCCGTGAAGACAATCAAACTTGACTATCTGGGAAATAAAAGTCGTAACAGGGTTTCGGCAGGCGAACCTAGGAATGTATCATGGCTTTTGCCAGAAGGGAGCAGTGAGGGAGGCCTTCTCGATCTGATCAAAGCTACGGGTGTTTCTCCAATTCGACGGTGAGGTCTGTGTCTGACGGCGACACGTTCCTCACATTAGAACAACTTCCCAACACATTCCTTGTACGTGGGGGGCCTCAACTACTCAACTTGCCTCCCTCCGTGGGGGTTATTGTTTGACGATTTCGACTGTAAGGTTGCTAGTCGGATCAAACTCCTCTGAATTAAATTTGCCCACTATTCTGAAACACCTCAACAATGTGTTAATTATGTAATGGTCAAAACTCAAATTACTACATGTTTAGCTTTTCTGCTTGGCTTAATGTTAAGGGAAAATTTGAATGTTTGTGTCTGCTGAATTAGAGACGACTAAGAGCACTTGCTGGCTGAAGATCATAAATGATCACTGTGAAGTCAACATCAATGGGGCTACGCTCAAGTCTCACTGCTGTGCCACACTAGGAGTGGCCTGGAACAGCCCTTGTGCCAAGTGTGAAAAAGGTAAGCTGTCTACGTGCTAAACGCTCTTTTCAGAAAATCCTCTTGAACATAATTTGTGTGTCATTTATTGTCAGATCCCATCTGTGGTAAGGGTCTTGCAAGAGCCCGAGGAAATGTGTGTGAAGGTAAGGTGCTTTGATTCAACGTGGATATTAACATAATGGGAACTTTACAACCTTATAAAGCTGTCTTTTCTACTGCTGACTCTCAGATGTGGATGAGTGTCAAGTGTTTCCTGGAGTTTGTACCAATGGCAAGTGTGTCAACACACATGGCTCATTTTTTTGCCAGTGCCCCCCTGGGATGACAGTTGATATGAATGGCAGAACCTGCATCGGTGAGTACACAATTTTGTTTTGTGCATAATGTTTTTTTTGGAGTCGACCCATGCAAAAATGAAATTTTCTATTTTTTGTTACTTCCAGACTTGCGCACAGAGCACTGCTACTTAACACATGAGGATGAGCGCTGTGGAGCGGTGATCTCAGGGAAACACCGCGTGGATGCTTGTTGTTGCTCAGTGGGTGTGGCCTGGGGCCCAGAGTGCGACGAATGTCCGGAGAAAGGGACCCCGGAATATGCCCAGCTATGTCCTCTTGGACCAGGCTTTTCTCACCGGGGTGACTTCATCAATGGAAGACCATTCCTCAAAGGTATTAGGGCCATTCACAGTGGCAGACATACATGGGGGTCTCCCCTGTCTCTCACCCATCTTTGTCCCTTGACCCCTCTCAGATATAAATGAATGTAGGATGATAAACACACTCTGCTCAAATGGGAAGTGTCGGAACACAATCGGAAGCTTCCGTTGTCGTTGCGATAATGGCTACGCACTGGATTCTGATGAAAGAAATTGCACCGGTGAGTAACAATTAAGTGCGAATTGATTTGCTTTACTTCACAAACAATAATCAATATAATCAATACACATGAGCAATTAACAGTCAGTGTTGATTTCAACAGAACAATGCCATTTGGGACCTTACCTGGCTGAATTCAATTTAACACATTAGCTTACCTTACATTATATTATTTTGTTTACATTTGTTTACTCAAGCTTACCTTCCAAACAGAGTGGCTTATCAAATGCATTGGCTTAGTTTATTTTACCTTACCATATCTCATTGATCTCAGCTTAGACTTTGTTTTAAATTTCCTTACCAAGCAAATTAGAGAAAGGGGAGAAACAACAACATTGTTGATTTCTGTGTAGCACCCAACGGGATAATCCTTTTTGACTGCTGAGCTATGTCCTAATACCGAAAGAATCAAGTTTGTAGACCCTGAGGTTTGGAACCAGACGACATAAAGTGTGGGAAGTAATGTCATTGTGATACTCCATAGACTGACACTAATGTTACATTTAATGTTTGCCAGCAATAATTACTGTAAAATTATTGAAATTCTGTTGCCCAAATTCAGCTTTGTGTTTAAAGTAGTCTGGTGGTTGGTATGGTCTTGTTGTTGTTGGACAATTTGACTAGTGTGTTTAATGTATCATTTTTAGTTAGTATAACAGCATGGCACTCTCATTTAGGATTTTGGTATATTCACTTCATGTATTCGTAGTTATTTTGTAGAAACACTTTGAACCCTGGCAAATCGTGTTTTACTTCCTTACAGATGTCGATGAGTGCCGCATTTCTCCAGACTTGTGCGGACCAGGCCGTTGTATCAACACTGCAGGAGATTTTGAGTGCGAGTGCTTTGAAGGATACGAGAGTGGCTTCATGATGATGAAAAATTGCATGGGTGAGTGATAAATCCTCCTTCACACACAGAGAATGCAATATACGTTGTAATCTGTGGCTTGAATGATTTGGGCATTAGAGAAAATGTTCTCTCACTTTTAAGCAAAGTTACTCAACTGTTCGGGCTTTAAGCTTCGAATGCCGTTTTGTACTCTTCTGTACTATTTTCATGGCACCATAAATGTAATTGGCCTTTATTACATACTTGACCTGCCATTAAACTGGACTCACCATCAACTAAAAGTGTCAGTGTGCCACCATCTAAAAAAAATTACTAATTTCTCTATTTCTGTTTTAAATTACATTTGTCAAACCTGGTTAAAATTTGTAAACGATGTCCTCACAAGATTGTGAGTTTGAGGGCTTGTGTTGGCTGAGGATATTAACCCAGGACTACATAATACATAATATCAAAAAAGGTTGGGTAAAAACAGAAAGCCAAATGTAATTAATTTGTCCTTCTTTATTGAATTACTTTATTTTACTAAGTCATTCCTGGTAGCTAAGGTCACGTCCAGTCAATTTTGAGTTGCATGATCCTCCATTTTTGAATTCTTCCTCCATCAGACATCGACGAGTGTGAGCGTAACCCTTTGTTGTGCCGGGGAGGTGAATGTGTCAACAATGAAGGCAGCTTCCAGTGTGTTTGTCCCGCGGGACATGAAATCGCTCCTGATGGCTCAGCTTGTCTAGGTGAGTTACAAAAAAGGGTTGAGGTTCAGTATAGAGTTGGATGAACCCCTCCAAACGTTTCCCTCTTACACCCACTCTTTGGCAAAGGTAAATACCCTCGTTAGCTCTGAGAATAAATTGTTTTATATAGATGATGAGTGGGGTATTTAGTCAATGAGTAGAGACTGCAGTGTGAAATGTCAGTTCCTTTTTGTCCTCCGGCTCAATGTTTTTTGAGCTCGATGGACATTTAAGTGTTTTCATGTGCAAGTTGTACAGTTTTTTTTTTTTTAAATAAATGCATGGGCCAATATGAACTACTTACCTTAACATTAAATATTACATTTAGAGATGCACATAATGTAAAGCAGTTTAGTTTTCTTTTTTTAAAAATACATTTTCGAGTTATGCTTTTTTCATATACATGATTACATTTTTACATTTTAAACTTTTTTAAGTGAAGTACAGACTCCAAAAACCCAGTTTCTTTACTCACATAAATGTTCCTCTGTTGGATATTAGTTCATCAACTCAAAAAGTTTGTCAAAAACAAATAATTATAATCAGAAATGTTTGATAGTAACTTCACCCAAACAAAAATATCTTAACAAATGGAATTCCCATGTGTCACTTAATATGTAATGCTAAAATGCTCAGTGTTTTGGGCTTGATAAATGATGTGTTGACAAAATGATAACATATCTAGTGGTCTTTCATGACTTTTCAGTCAAATATGTTTTTGTTATGGTTTTAGCAAACTGTGAATAATTGAATAATACAGAAGAATAATACA
Source organism: Nerophis ophidion (assembly GCF_033978795.1). Classification (NCBI taxonomy): domain Eukaryota; kingdom Metazoa; phylum Chordata; class Actinopteri; order Syngnathiformes; family Syngnathidae; genus Nerophis; species Nerophis ophidion. The sequence continues at coordinate 40,818,893 of NC_084612.1, forward strand.
GTATTATTACATTGTTTATCCAGAGTGGGTCCAGTTCCTTTTATTGTTATCATACCCACACACCTGTACAGTTGACTACAATGCATAACTTTGACTTGTCGCTTCAGCATTTATCAATTTTTCTTGAGTCGAATGTCATTTTTTTCTCCCACAGACATTAATGAATGTGAACTGAGTGATAAGCTGTGCAGACATGGCCAGTGTGTCAATATGATCGGACGCTACCAGTGTGTCTGCGACACTGGCTACAAATCTACTGAGGACAGGCTGGGCTGTGTGGGTGGGTACCTTCGCATAGCATTGTACACATGTACAGCTTTGCATGATATTGTTCACACGTCTCTGCGGTGCTGACCTGTCTTTGCTCGGGATGGTCTCCGGCTGGCCCCACTATGGACTGGACTCTCACTATTATGTTAGATCCACTATGGACTGGACTTTCATAATATTATACTAGACCTACTCCACGTCCATTGCATCTGGTCTAGGGGGTTGATTGATTGATTGATTGTAATTAGATGAATGAGGAAATCCATGCTAGCAGTATGTAACATGTTTATTTTTGGTGGGGTTTTCTTTTTTTTTACAGACATTGATGAATGCACCATTGAAAATGGAGGCTGTGAAACATTTTGCACCAACTCAGAGGGCAGTTACGAGTGTAGCTGCCACACTGGGTACGCTCTGATGCCGGACCAGAGAAGCTGCACAGGTAATTTGTTTTGTAGCCTTCCTCATGCGTTTGATCATTGTCTACAGCTGACATACAGTCCATTGTACCTGAGGATGTTGAGTATTCAGCCAAATCATTTTTGACATATGTTGGTGTACGATCGTATATTTACTACATTGTGGTACGCTAGTTAAAATATTTAGAATAAAGGCTTACATTATGGGTGATTATCACTTTTTGTGACCTTTTCAAAATCTGTATTTTTTAGCAGATTTAATGGTTGCGATTCAAGACCACCCATGAATAACGAATAAACGCAAGTATTTTGGACGCTCATAAAAATGACTGTTTTAACACTCTTAATAACTCTTCAATGCTGCATTGAAGCGCTACTGTATGCTACGCCGGATTGCTCCTTCCCCACCAACCACTCCTGGTTGTGTAATGTTGATTCCGGTTTTGGGTTTTCAATAAGAGTGACTGTTGTAATTATGAAAATTAGAGTCAGTCATATCTATCCCTCTTCAATTGCCATAGTTTACTCTGGACAAAGTAAGCGAACAAGCTAAATGAATTGAAGCACAATCCAGGTTAAGCCTTAAATATACCTCACACGTTTATTAAACACATTTTGAATTGTAAAATGTAAAACCATTGACAATATTGAAAGGTGTTCGATAGAACATTTGGAATTGCTTTTTGCCTGGTCTTCAGGCTTGCGAAACAACCGCTACTACACGTTAATCTCTAAGAATAAAAACAGTAGGTTTTTTGCAAATTTACTGTGTTGCGAATACTGAATCACGAATAGTTGAAAAACCATTGTATATTGTTGTGGTAGAGTTGTAGTTAAAAAAATTGTGGCATGTCAAATTGAGCTGTTGCTCTCTGTGCATACAAGATTAAAACTGTTAGAGTAACAGTAACAGCAAATTTACTCTTTACCTACTCTATTTTTTGTCTGTTTTGTTTTGTTTTTTTCCAGATATTGATGAGTGTGAGGAGAGCCCAGATATCTGTGATGGAGGCCAGTGTACCAACACTCCGGGGACGTACCAGTGTCTTTGCTTTGATGGCTTTATGTCATCAGAGGACATGAAAACCTGCCTGGGTAACTGATATCATTTTATTTCAAAAATAAAACAAACAAACAGCAGATTAACACTTAATACTTTTTAGGGGGGATTATGGTCTTTCAAAGTCATCCAAAAGATGTGTCATGACAATAAGACTTTATGACTCAGAGTGGTAAGGGAGCAGTGAGTAATGTTGTTGTTGATGATACTAAAGTGAACATTGTGGTGGAGAGGAATGCGTGACATTTAGATATCTGGTTCCACTGAGAAACAAAACAAATCCCTCACAACAATGATGCGAGCGCTTCTGAACGGTTCTTCAAAAGTGCCCATTGTTCTTCTCATTAAAATCAAGCCCATGCTTGTTTCACTCTTTCCCTTTGCTTTCTCTCAAGATGTGGACGAGTGTGAGCTAAACCCCAACATCTGTCTGAGTGGGAACTGTGAGAACACTAAGGGATCCTTCATCTGTCACTGTGAGCTGGGATACTCGGTACGCAAAGGGACCACAGGCTGTACAGGTGATGAAAGCACATGCATACACACACTGTTGGTGTAACGCCGGTAAAAAATCAGGATGCAAATGAGAAGCGTTTTTGTGGTTTAGGGTAACAGCAGGTTTAATAAAGAATGCAAGTATAAAGTCTGGCTAACCGGAAGTATCTCCAGCATTACTCACTATTATCCAAAAACACATGGGAAAACATTCATACATATACTGTACATACATAACAGCAGCCGCAACAGAAGCAGTGAAGGCACTACTTGCTTTCAAATGCAGTCATCACACGTATTCATCACATCGCACCTTTGTTTATTCCTGCGCTGCTTTTTAAGTAGGGTGTGTTAAACATTACGTGATGGTTGGAAGAACTTTGCATGATGTAATCCCCTAAAATGGCTACAGAACACATAAATACGAAGTTCATCCGGCCTGATAGAGTTCATCTCGTCTGAATGAAGTCTGATTTACAATAGCTCTTAGAGGACTGCTGTAGAGGATTCGTCGACAGCTTGGATTGGGATCCTTTCTCGGCTTATCTTGTTAAAATGAGTCAGACGCACAGTCAGCAGCAGCACGTCTACCTTCAGACACAAATAAACAGGGTTTCTCTGATGTTTGATTAAACTAACAATACACCCACTTGCGCACCAGAGTCCTTTTAAAATGTTCACCACAGTATGGACCTTGGAGCAGGGAAGCAGACACTTGTGATTCACAGTTTTGGAATTTGGAAGCCTGTGCTGTCTGAGTGCTTTTCTAATTGGTTACGATACCCACACAGGCATCCTTATGTCACCATTTGCATAAGGCACATTCATGCTGCTGACCATTCAAACCGTTTTCTGGTCAGCTCTGAGTTATGAGTTGTGCATTGTCCTTACAAGTATTGGGTTCTGTACAAATACATCATCCTCATCATATTCACATCATTTTTTTAGGCCTCACCAGTACCGTACCTTGATAAAAAATGTTGGTCATGTAGTTGTCTTCTCCTTCCGTGACTCACGTGTCCCCAATTAGCATCCTATCATAAATCTTGCAAGTTTGCGAGTTATTGACATCTGGTTCAGTTGTTGATGACGCTGCTGCCTGGTAGATATGTCAGTTGTACTCCATAACACAAATAACTTCAGGAAAGGGTTTGTGTTTTGGCCCATTTTTTGTATTTAGGTGTTTTGGGTAACTGATTAGAAAGTTTGCATGGGCAGAGATTCCCTTTTGTGGTTTGCAAGTCGGGTGATGTTACAGCTGTTTAAAAGTAAATGAAGATGATGTGTAAAACAGGCTGACTTTTCCGCCTCATGTGTTACTCCAGTGCCATGTTGTGAGGATGGCGGCAATAATAGCAAACATTATGACTTGTCGACAGGAAGTCAAGCTGGCACAAAACACATTGCAGATTTTTCCTTTATTTGTTTATCCATCATCTGTCAAACATTTGCCCTGTTAAGTGAAACCTCATCCATGACACCAGCTGTGGATGTTGACACACTTCTTGAATGTTGGAGTCTTGTTTATCTTTTATATTTCCACATGAAAATGAGTTTGTTTAATGTGCTGTCTTGCATCAAAGCTTTTAGAAAAATTATATTTATTTATTTCTGTGATCCAGAGAGATTTGTTCCCAGCCCTCATATTAACCCCATCATCAAATATATTGTAAACAAGCCATACACTCTCCTTAGGGAGACTTAAACCTCAGGGAGCTGCTCTCTAATTGAAAATGTTTTGAATTACTGGCCTCTGAGTTTGTCTCACGATACAATCATTAAGCACATTCAGAGTATGGCTACCATTCATGTGCTGTATTACTGTATATACACACATATGCGCATTAGATATTAACTTCTCACTGCAAAAGAGTGGAAAAAATATCAGCTAAAAAGAACAGATTTTTGGAAAAAAAATGTAAAACTAGTGAAATTCTCTATCCATGCAGCTAGTTAATTTTTATTTGATAAGACATTCTATATTAACATTTATACAACTAGTAATTACAAAGACTTTTAAGCCACAAATAAGTATTTTATGAAAACAAGCATTATTCAACTTGCAATTCTTAAATTAAGCATCCTTGGGCTGTTGCATAATCTTGCATAAAGACTTTATAAGCATGAAAAATTAAAAAATGTTTTAATTTGTATTATTTTCTAAATGTTTACATCTTTAAACTAAAATAGACGTTTAATTTTTCATTCTAAAATTAAGATTATGATGTAAATTCAATGACAAAAAATAAGTAAATAGCTCTTAAACTAGGTAAATTTGTAGAAATAAAATTTTAAAATCTTGGCGAGTGGCAAGTCATTTGCAGTGTGCCAGGACAGTGGATGACTGAGTGTTTCTTTCATTCTGCATTATATAGCTTAAAAAGTTAGAGGCAGATCTTCATCTAACTTTTAAGAATTGTCCAAAATTGAATAAGGTACACGTCATTACATTTTAAAGCAGACTTGCTCAGATTTGAGGCTATTGCTCTGAATCTTATCCCTGATGGTGTATTGGTACAAGCTTTGCCTTTAATGGTAGTAAGTAAGGGTTTAATTCCTGGCCAGTATTGCTGAGGAGAAGCAGCCGACGTAAAAATGAAGCCCAAACCATTCATGTGATTTCCTCACTGTAGTGACCTACAAGGGTGGAAAACAATTTCTGCATCGCTCTTAAATTGTATAATTGAAACTCATCTTTCCTTGGATGAAGGCAGTAGGCCAACACATGTTTTTTTTCTGTTTCCTGCTGCTGCTTTACCATAAGTAAAATGCACTCATCTCTTCAGTGTAAACACATGCTGGCATGAAACATACATTCTAAATGATCACACCAATATGCCAGTGTCACTTTTATTTCTCCTCTTTTAAACAGATATCAATGAGTGTGAAATTGGAGCACATAACTGTGACAGACATGCATCGTGCACCAACACAGCAGGCAGCTTCAAATGCCACTGTGCTCCAGGGTGGATTGGAAATGGATTTAAATGCACAGGTGACCCACACATTGTTCATTTATGGTTTACAAAATATTGATTCTGCAAATCTAACTGTTATAATCACTAATTTTCTTGATAAACGGCTGACATGCAGAAGAGGAATTATAAACAAGCTTTTTTTAAAGAAAAAATAAATGCTAGTACAATTTACAGATTAAATACAGCCTTTGCATTACCTGTACACTTAATATCAAATTCTGTTTAAATGTTTTCACTCTAAGACCTGGACGAGTGCTCCAATGGGACGCATATGTGCAACAACAACGCTGAATGTCTCAACACCATGGGCTCTTATCGCTGTGCATGCAAGGAAGGCTTTTCTGGGGACGGATTCTACTGCTCAGGTCACACATTTAACCAGCGGCCTGACTTACTTAAAATGTATTATTACTGCACCAAATTGCTGAGTTCTGAGACTGTGTTATTTGTTGTGCCGTAATTTGCAGACAGCGATGAGTGTGCAGACAACGGTAACTTGTGTGAGAGTGGCCACTGTCTGAACATGCCTGGCGGGTACCGCTGTGAATGTGACATGGGCTTCATCCCCACCGCTGATGGCAAGGCTTGTGAAGGTAATACATTGCAAATGTTTGTCCTGATGATCCTGGCAACAGAACCGTGAATCATACGCTATGTTTACCGATTTGAACATGTTGAATGGTCACTTGTTTTTCTGCTTGAAGAAGACATTCATCCAAACCGTCTTCCAATGGAACTCGTGAGATAATGGAAGAGGACCTGAGAAGTCATGCAGGATAGATTCATTAAATTTAGTTGCAAGGACAAAGCTAAGAACAAAAAAATAATTGAACACAATAAAAATAACACAATAATTGGATTGCCAAAAGAGTGGCAAAGTATTCTTAAAACATATTCAGTCTAAGGTTGTTAAATCCCACATTTCAAAAACCATTTTGTGAAAGCTGTCATTCATATAATGTCAGGAGAAAGGAAGACACTGTGTTTCATCATGATAGATTGTGGATTGACTGAAAACCACAAAATAAACAGTTGCTTATACTTAAACTAACAGCAAGGACTTGTACCTAATGCCAACCGGGAGCGGATGACTTTAGATGCGTCACACAAATCTAATTGAAGGCACAGATTGTTCAGATGTGTCAGACATCCTGAAATAACCAATTTATTCTTTTGTCAGGACAAGATTGTTATGGTCGGATATCCTTGTTAGCTTTTCCTGTTATGTACTAAATGCACGTGTGTCTGTAGACTGGTTAACATTTTTCTTTGTTCTCAAAATGTTAATGTTAGCAAGGCCTTCACTTTTTATCTCATAAGTCTATGATCCATTATTCCCTCATCACCGGGATGCTCTCTTTTTCCCATTGTACTCTTCATTGTTCTCATTCTTCATCTACATGTCTGTTTTGCAGACATAGACGAATGTACCTTCGCTGACATCTGTGTCAACGGACGTTGCCGAAATATTCCAGGTCTTTTCAGATGTGAATGTAACATTGGTTATGAGCTGGACAGGAGTGGGGGCAACTGCACAGGTTTGATGAACACCTTTTAGTTTAATTATGCTTTCCAAATAAAGCAATATTGTAAAAAACTAATAATTTCTATTGTACTCATGTATTAAAATTACACTTTTTTAAACTTGTTGCTCGTTATTTTTCAGATATCAATGAATGCGCAGACCCTACCATTTGCATTAATGGCATTTGCGTTAACATCCCCGGAAGCTACCATTGTAACTGCCCACCCGACTTCGAACTCAATCCCACCCGAGTGGGATGTGTAGGTGAGACACAACAGGGTTTTTTTTGTAGAGTCTGATATCTATATTCTGTTATACTGAAGTGGAGATAAGATAAAATAAACATGCTTTTGCCTTTTATTTATGCAAACAGACACTCGCTCTGGAAGCTGCTATTTGGACGTGCGCTACAGAGGAGATTCATCCACAAACTTGGACTGCTCCAATGAGATTGGAGTTGGTGTTTCTAAGGCGTCTTGTTGCTGTTCTCTGGGCCATGCTTGGGGAAATCCGTGTGAATCATGCCCATCTGTCAACTCCAGTGAGTCAAGTATTTTTTTCCTACAGGACATGCTGTGAAAATTTACAGTTGAAGATTAAAGTTAGAAATATTATGACGTTATGTGTGGTTAGCAACAGAGAGGATGTCACCATCGATGAACAAGCTAAATTGTGTCTATGCGCAGTCAGACTGTTCCGCTAGTGACATTTCGCAATTTTGTATGATTGGTCACAGGAGGAAACAATCCAATTTCCTATTTAGAACCCTGCCCCCTATATTTACTTTAAGTGTTTTTTTGTCGTTACTACTGTCAGTAGAAATGTGAAGGGTCCCAACTGAATTTCAGGCCTGGTTTGACATTATGTTATAGTATTCTGCCAAGAGGCTTCAGGGTACCTGCTCCTGTAGTGACCTGTTTGTGAGTGTGCGTGTTTTTCGTACTTGATGTTACTGTCAGAAATGAAAGCACTTTGTGCAACTTGTGTGAAAATTGTCAGCAGATGGTTTCAACCCTTGCAGGGACTGTGGTCTGCCCCAAAGAGGAGGCCCTGGCAAACAAAAGTATCTTTATTGTCTAACAAAGCTGCACCAAACTAAGCTTCATTACAGTTTGTCAATGTTGATGTTTCCTTGTGCCCAACAGCCGAGTATAAGACCCTGTGTCCTGGTGGAGAAGGCTTTCGACCGAACCCCATCACTGTCATCTTGGAAGGTCGGACACTAGAGTATCTTTTCAGCTTGGATAAATTGGCGCTGAAATCCTATCCTCATTGTAATTATCTCTCTCTCCAATTGACAGACATCAATGAGTGTCAAGAATTACCAGGCTTGTGCCAAGGTGGAGAGTGCATCAACACATTTGGCAGTTTTCAGTGTCAATGTCCAAGGGGTTTCGCTCTCAACCCAGAAACCAGAGTCTGCGAAGGTATTGAATGAACTGAACACAAACCTTCACTGAGACATGTCTTTCATCTCATTCTGTTCGGTTTCAATGGCAAGAACTGAGCTGGGCCTTCCAAACGTTTGTACAAGCAAGGACATACAATACATACATTTTTACATACAATCTTTTACATTTTACAACATTTTACTGTATTGAACGTGACAGGTAGACACCGGTAATGAAACACTTGGGTTTTACTTATTCAGAGTCATTCCATCTTGGCGGCCAAGTACATTGGTCTTGGAGGCGACACTGCAACTCAATGAATTTTAAAATAAATCCACTGACAAGACAGTAGGCAATGCCAACAAGAACCACAAGCAATATAATAGTGCTCAAACACTGAATGACTTATTTCAGAATTTCACTGAAGTCAACTACTTTGTCGCTTAAGTTTTGTTCGAAATGTTTCTAGTATAAGCAACCAAACCACACAACCTGTAAGGACTCACTTGGCTCCCTACAGCAGGGGTCACCAAAATACGCCCCGCGGGCCGGATACGGCCCCCCAGTGTCCAAAATCCGGCCCGCGGGAAGTCCCAAGTTAAATTATTTATTTGTTTATTTTAATTTTTTTAGGTTTTTTAATTTTTTTTAATTTGTCCTTTGTAATCCATTTTGTCTCCTAGCCGCTCAGGCAAATTATATTGTCGAAAAAGGCATTTTCCCATTGATTCCGTGACATTATCGCACTCGTGCGGCAAATACGTGCTCTATCAGTCAATTAGTGTGCGGGGGAATATTAATGCAGTCGTGATCAAAAGTTTACATACACTTGTAAAGAACATAATGTCATGGCTGTCTTGAGTTTCCAATAACTTCTACAACTCTAATTTTTTTGTGATAGAGTGATTGGAGCACATACTTATCCATCACAAAAAACATTTATGAAGTTTGGTTTTTTTACAAATTTATTTATGGGTCTACTGAAAATGTGACCAAATCTGCTGGGTCAAAAGTATACTTACAGCAATGGTAATATTTGGTTACATGTCCTTTGGCAAGTTTCACTGCAATAAGGCGCTTTTGGTAGCCATCCACAAGCTTCTGGCAAGCTTCTAGTTGAATTTTTGACCACTCCTCTTGACAAAATTGGTGCAGTACAGCTAAATTTGTTGGTTTTCTGACATAGACTTGTTTCTTCAGCATTGTCAACATGTTCTCAATGGGGTTTAAGGCAGGACTTTGGGAAGGTCATTCTAAAACCTTAATCCTAGCCTGATTTAGCCATTCCTTTACCACTTTTGACGTGTGTTTGGGGTCATTGTCCTGTTGGAACACCAAACTGCGCCCAAGACCCAACCTCCGGGCTGATGATTTTAGGTTGTCCTGAAGAATTTGGAGGTAACCCTCCTTTTTCATTGCCCTATTTACTCTCTGTAAAGCACCAGTTCCATTGGCAGCAAAACAGGCCCAGAGCATAATATTACCACCACCATGCTTGACGGTATTCATGGTGTTCCTGGGATTAGGCCTCATCTTTTCTCCTCCAAACATATATCTGGGTATTGTGGCCAAACAGCTTAATTTTTGGTTCATCTGACCACAGAACTTTCCTCCAGAAGGTCTTATCTTTGTCAATGTGATCAGCAGTAAACTTGAAACGAGCTTTAAAGTGTCGTTTCTGGAGCAAGGGCTTCCTTCTTGCATGGTAGCCTCTCAGTCCATGGCGATGCAAAACATGCTTGACTGTGGACACTGACACCTGTGTTTCAGCAGTTTCCAATTCATTGCAGACCTGCTTTTTGGTGTTTCTCGCTTGACTCTTGATCATCCTGACCAATTAACTCTCAGCAGTAGGTGATAACCTGCGTTTTCTTCCTGATCGTGGCAGTGACAAAACTGTGTCATGCACTTTATACTTACGAACAATTGTCTGCACAGTTCCTCTTGGGAAATGGCTCCAAGTGACTTTCCTGACTTGTTCAAGTCAATGATTAATTTTTTCAGATCTGTGCTGAGTTCCATTAACTTTCCAACTGTCGCGTTTGTAACCAAGTCTAATTACTGCATCACATGAGCCCTATTTAAATGGGTTTAGGGAAGTCAACAGGTGTCATCAATCATCATCACTCACATGAAGTTAAGAGGCCTTTGCCATGGAGCTAATTTGATTTGATTGTAACTTTTCTACACCACCAAAATTGATAATGTATGTTGCTGTATGTATACTTTTGACCCAGCAGATTTGGTCACATTTTCAGTAGACCCATAATAAATTCATAAAAGAACCAAACTTCATGAATGTTTTTGCGACAAAAAAGTATGTGCTCCAATCACTCTATCACAAAAAAATAAGAGTTGTTGAAATTATTGGAAACCCAAGAAAGCCATGACAGTATGTCGTTCACATGTGTATGTAAACTTTTGACCACGTAGGTACATACTGTATATACAGTTTGGCCCCCGGCCAAATTGTTTTAACCCAATGTGGCCCCCGAGTCGAAAAGTTTGGGGACCCCTTCCCTACAGCATCAACATAAAATAGCAATAATAACATTCTCAATGCCTTTTTAATTTTAAAGTTCTTGTGTCAACATGAAAGTAGATGTTCCTATCTTATAAGAGTGTGGCAATCATACTTGTTTTATTCAAAATTGTAATCTAATATAAATTCATTTAATAAAGTCAAAAATAAATAAGGCAACAAGAGAAATATCCCACAATTCTCTTTTTTAAGGTAATCTGCAAAGCAAATATGGGCATCTACATCAATATGATTTGCCTAAGTAGCTGGACAGGACTAAAAGGAAAAAATAAAAATAGATACATTTGTACGGCTCCTGCCTTGATTCGTAAATGATCTGATTTCACTCAGCTCACTCAATAACCCCAAGTATTTTTTACAAATCCAAAAGCATTCTCCAGGACCTCTCATACATGTTTTTATTCCCTAAAATATCATATTTAATTTGCATATATAATGTTTTTGCTTAGCTTGGTCAACTGTCTAAAAAATGGATGACAGATGTGGTATTGCTGTGGAATAAATTTTAACATCTTTAGAAAGTATAGCAAACGTGTTCATTGTTTTAAATGTTCTATTAATATTCCTGTAGGCTTTAAGATGGTGATGTTGTATGTGCTTGAAATGATGGTGCCATTAAATTTAAACTTGATCCCATATTTTTTCAAAGAACATGATAATATCAATCAAATTATTTTTTTGTGCAAAGATATCAATGAATGTGAGCACCCTGGTATTTGTGGGCCCGGCCAGTGCTACAATACCATTGGAAACTACACCTGCATCTGCCCAGCGGACTACATGCAAGTCAATGGAGGCAACAACTGCATGGGTATACCTGCATTTAAAATAAAATTATAATTTGATATGAAATATCACATTCAACAAGTTCAACTGTATATATTTTTGTTGGACACCATATAAATCACAGACATGGTTGTAAGTTGTTATGTTTGGACTCCTGCATTCTAAAGTAATACCATTAAATTTGGCCTTTAAAGATATGAGGAAGAGCTACTGCTACAGGAACTTTTATTCGGACAACAGGACATGTGACGGAGAGCTGACTTTCAACATGACTAAAAAGATGTGCTGCTGCTCCTATAACGTGGGTCGGGCATGGCACAAACCCTGTGAGCAGTGTCCTCTTCCCAGCAGTGGTAATGTCCCATACACACACACACAATGATATACTTATACACTCTAGCAATGGTTTAAACTAAATTCTGTGTCCTTTTAGATGAGTTTGCTGTCCTGTGCGGCAGTGAGAGACAAGGATATTATATAGACATCACTACCGGACGAGTCATTGGTAACAGTGATTCTAATGATTTAAAAAAAACACGTTAGTTATTTGTTTGTGTACATTTAATGTCTTGCTTTATGTGTTAGATATTGACGAATGCAGGGAAATCCCAGGCGTATGTGAGAATGGAGTGTGCATCAATATGATCGGTAGCTTCAGATGTGAGTGCCCCATCGGTTTCATCTATAACGACAAGCTACTGATTTGTGAAGGTAAAACTTTGATTGAATTTATCTTGTAAATCTTTTTCGAGGCTGACTGCCTTTGAACACCTCTCCTTCTGTTGTCAGATATTGACGAGTGTCAGAATGGGCCTCTGTGCCAGCAAAATGCAGCCTGCTTGAACATGCCAGGAAGCTACCGCTGCGAGTGTAAAACCGGATATCGCCTTAGTCCTCAGTCGGGACAATGTCTAGGTACACTATATCCTTCCAATTATTTAGTTAGTCACATAGAAACACTTTCAATTCTGATGGCCCGTAATGTTTCAGTAATGATATCAAAATACTGGTAAGATAATGTTACCATGCTACATTATTACATACAAAAATTACACACAAAATGTTTGAATAATTAACTATTATTTTGTCTAAAAGCATTTTCTTCAAGAATTATTTCCACTCATCTATTTAAAAAAAATCAATAACATAATTGTTTATGTTTGTCTCTCAGACCGTAATGAATGTCAGGAAAATGCTGGTGTTTGCAATCCTGGCCAATGCATTGATACACTTGGGAGCTATCGCTGTATCTGTCCAAATGGATTTAAAACAACCCGGGACCAGTCAATGTGTGTTGGTAAGATTGTTCTGGTGCCCTCTCGCTTCTGTTTTTCTAAGTTAGAAAGTGCCATGCTGTTTAAATGACTATTTTCAGATGTGTGTTTAAATGATTGTTTTCAGATGTGGATGAGTGTGAGCGACAACCCTGTGGGAACGGGACCTGTAAGAACACCGTGGGCTCGTACAACTGTCTCTGCTACCCAGGCTTCCAAAATTCACACAATAGTGACTGTATAGGTGGGTGCATGTTTGGATTGAAAAGAGCATGAGAATTAAAACATAAACTTTGTGCTAATTTGCAACTGCATTTGCAATGTGTTCAGACGTTGATGAGTGTTCCATCCAGAGGGGTCTTTGTCGTAATGGACAGTGTGTGAACACCCTGGGTAACTTCTTCTGCGTTTGCAACGACGGCTATGAACTTACGCAAGATGGCCGACTGTGTGCAGGTAAAAAATAAAAAATCCTTGATTGTTAAATTTTTACTACATGTTTTATTTTACACTATGCCACTCATACCGCACCTTTCCTTTTTCTCAGATATAAATGAATGTGCAGTAAACCCTGGCACATGTGGAGCTGGGACTTGTCTTAATCTGGATGGCTCATACAGATGCATCTGCCCGCCTGGATATTATCTACATGAGGAAACCTGTGAAGGTAAAATCAGGCTAAACAATAAAAAGCACAATTTCATATTTGAACTGAAGTCTCGCAATATTGGCAACACTAAAATTGTCTTACAAAGCACCAGCATTCGCAATGGCGCACTAGTCGCACTTAGTAGAGTGCAGACTTCCACCAATGCCTAAATAATACTACTACAGCTAATAATCATAATGTTAATATTATAATTAATTGTTATTATTATTATTATTGGATTGAATTTATATGGCACCTTCAAGACACCCAAAGTGATTTTACACTGAGAAACCATTATTCATTCACTCTACGTCACGGTCAAAGAAGGTGTTGGTAAGCTATCAAGAGTAGACTAATGGAAACCCATCCACCCATCCATCCATTTCTTACCGCTTGCCCCTCTTGGGGTGGCGAGGGGTACTGGAACCTATTTCAGCTGCATTCAGGCAGAAGGCAGGGTACACCCTGGACAAGTTGTCACCTCATCACAGTACGACTGATGGAAACGTGGCTGCTAATTCACGCCACCGCCATTTTTGACCACCACCGAGCCTTCATTCATATTAATACACCAGTGTGGGCAGCTCTGGAGGCATAGGTGTTGAGGTGTCTTGCCCAAGGACATAACAGAAGTAAGTGGGATGGAGGAAGCAGCATTCAAACTGCCAGTACTTCTGGACAATCTGCTCTACTTCCTAACTACTACTGCCCACAGATATAATGCCGGATGGTTGATTCTCTCCTCAACATAATATAAAAAAAAAAGATGTCTAGCTGACTAAGTTGCAGTCAGTAATGCTTTGCTCCTGCCCTGTCTATGGCAGTAATACACATTACATTGATATTTGAACAACCACTGCCATCCCTCCAATGACAATTTAAACATGTTGGCCAAGAGTCAAGTCACGTTTTCTTGTTGAACCATTCCATGACCCTCTACAAAGTTCAAGAGTTTAATTCATAGGTAAATTTGAGCTTTACTGATAAGTTGAAATGCAAGTCAAAAGTAGAGTCTATTGCCTTGGCAAAGGTGGGGAAAAAGTGCTGAGCACAATTCATAAACATGCCAATAGTCTCCTGATGTGTTGCAGAGCACACTCAAAGTTTGATATAAGGGTGCCCAAAATAATGCGATATTCTATCGAATACGTGCCCGGATTTTCGCCCGTTTACATTAGGGTGTGGTGGCCGGTAGACGAGGATGTAGGACTAATGAGCTAAATCTGTAATCTGGCTCATTCGTTGCTTGAATGCTGCTTTGTAAATTCGAGAAGTCTGCAAAATGTGTTGGAGAAGGGCTAAAGAAGGCTATAGAATATTTAGAAGCACACAAAATAGACTGAAAAACAGCGTGAACAATTGTTTTTCTTTGTCGGAAGAAACTGGAAGTTACTAAATTAAAATGTTACTATATAAAAATAAACTATTGACCTAGTGATGGACAAACATACTGTAAATTGTGGCCATCCCATTCTGTGACGTGAGAGCCCAATCCACCATTCACATGACGTCTGGTTTGGGGATAATTTTAATGTATTATTTCGAAAAAAGAAAAGGATAAAAGATAATGTTAAAAAATAAGGATCTCTAAACGCGATCTCAGGAATAACGCAATCGGTATTTCATAGACCCCAACGACCGTGTTATACTACACTATAGTTTATTAAATGCATACATTTTACCTTAATTTTAAAATATTTAGGATTTTTCATGATAAAATGGATTAATAAAAAAATACATTCACTTTTATTCGCACGTATGTTAGTGAGAACAGGCTCTTACAAGATGAGAGTAGAGCGCTGCCTCTGCTGCTCCTCATCCATGTTTCCTTTCTCTCCGCCTTCTCACATGTGGGAGTGGGCTCAAACTAGAATGCTTGGATTGTTTATGTAGTGGTGCTGATGAAGAGATATTCGGCAGACTTCAACACATTCCTGTCAAAGGCTCTGTTCCTGGAATCAGGGAGGAACAGCACTAAATTCTCAACATCAGTGAGAGTAGCAGCTGGTCATTGTGATGGCTGAACACATGACAGCGAGGTTATATGTTGTGTTCACAAGTCAAATTTGAATAAACTGGGATTTATTGATTTCACTGATTTGACTCCAACCTCTTCACCTTGAATGTAGATCAAGAAAAGGGTCCCATGGGGACTTTTTTTTTTTCTATAAATCATGATTTTTGTTTCTTTATGTGCCAGATATTGACGAGTGCTCGCAGTCGCCTGAGATTTGTACGTTTGGAACCTGTTCCAACACCGAGGGAAGCTTCACCTGCTTATGTCCTGAAGGCTTCCAGCTGTCTGCCTCTGGACGCAGATGTTTAGGTGAGTGTGTGAGGGAAATAAGACTATCTTATAGATGAGGTGCAAGTCATGAATGTATCTGTGTATTTTCATCCTCCTGTGCCAAGAAAGCACTCCCGTCTCCCTGCTAGCTCTATGGCTTTAAGGGTGACTCTGAACTGATCACTTTTCCATCTCCTCACTTGTGTATGTGTGTTTATGTGACACATGTGCGTGTTTTGGGGTTGGGTGGGAGCTTGGTGAGTCCACTGTTAGGGAGTTCCCTCTCAAACTCTCAAGTGATGACATCATTGATTCAGAAGATGTGGATTAACGTTTGCGTTTCGCCCCTCTCCCTAGCGTCAAAAGTGCTTGACTGAAGGGTGGGTGTGGGGTGAATTAGAGCATCTGGGTGGAGGGTGATAAACATGGGCAATAAAAGAATTCGAGGACAAATCCTTCCACACTTGTTTTAGACCTGCTTTTTTATAAAATGATGATTGGCATGCAAAGAATGTAGAAAACTGATAGCTTGTTTTACATACCATGGCAATGAAAAGAAACACATTTATCAGTTTTGTCAAAAGCCATCAATTACAATTAACTTGTCTTGAAGTTGTATTAAAAAGATACAACCGAGATCTTCATGATGTTTGTTGGAGAGGTGAAACAGTGGTCAAGGGTGACTCCTTTTATTCCATCTCCTGGTCTGTTCATACATTTACATTCCACATTGTCATATATTAATCTTGTCTTTGACCTTTGTGTTGATTGACTAGACACCTCATTAGGCACACCTAATATTAAGTAAAAACGCAGTAAATGTGAAAATATACAACATTCACTGTTCGATATGTACCGTATTTTCTGGACTAAAAATCACACATTTTTTAATGGTTTGTCTGGTCCTCCAACTTATAAATAAATGATAAATGGGTCGTACTTGTATAGCGCTTTTCTACCTTCAAGGTACTCAAAGCGCTTTGACACTACTTCCACATTTACCCATTCACACACACATTCACACACTGATGGAGGGAGCTGCCATGCAAGGCGCTAACCAGCACCCATCAGGAGCAAGGGTGAAGTGTCTTGCACAGGACACAACGGTCGTGACGAGGTTGGTACTAGGTGGGGATTGAACCAAGGACCCTCGGGTTGCGCACGGCCATTCTCCCACTGCGCCACGCTGTCCCTATATAGTCAGGTGTGACTTATGTATAAAAATATACATAATTTAACATATTTTTACATTTAAATTCATGATGGCTGACATATACTATTACTGAGGAAAGGCTGAGCAAAAACAAAATGCCTGCCAGAAGGAAATGCAAATCCAGAGTACAAAATGCACAAGGTAAAACAGTAATCAAGCAGCAAAAAGAAAGCTTGGCGTGAATAAGAAACTTTCAAGCAACTGACAAAAAGCACATCCAGTGTTCTCTCCAAAAATTCAGTAGTAGGACTTAGTAAAATAAGTGAATTACTTGATTATGGATTGATACATTTAAAATTTGGCAATATCGATTTACAAGGCATATTATCATTTGAAATGCAGCTCTAGTAGTTCCAGCTTGGATCCCCCTTCTTTATTTGTACTAAATAATACCAGCACACTGCTTGCGTCTTATCCACATTTTTGTCAATTCACATATTTTACAGGGAAGGAGAATTAAGTTTTCCCAAACAGGAGATTGTAACAATGAAACACAGTTTTGAAACTCTGATTTATCTCTGGCACATTTGCTCACCTTGACTCCCTCTGGCCAAAGGCCAGGAAGAACTGTATTTGTTTACAGAGCAGATACACAAGTTATAACAGAAAAAGTCCATGTTACACTTGAACCTAAATGGGATGAGGCGTCACAATCAATTCTGCACCACAACACTTGAGGGCAGTGTTTTTGTGAGAGGGAGCTGCAAACACAATTTTTGCTGACTAGCGAGTTAGTTTGTGTAGCAGCGACGTGCTATGACCTGTCACTGCCTGATTTACAGAGCTACCCGACAACTTCATGCCGTGCTACATTTTTACGACTTTGTTACAAAAATAATAATGTAAATTTGGTTAACGAAAATCATTTTAGAAAAATGGAGCATATCAGTCAAATGTGGGTTCATTTAGTCACGACATTGTGACCACCAAATTGTCACAGAGAGTCAAAGCTAAGATGAAAAGGCCAGCTTCAAATTTGAATAACAATGTGAGTGGATAAAAGTTATTTAAATTTTCTGAATATTTATCAGTACATTTATTTATCAGTACATACTTGCGTGAAATATATCATAATATGATAAAAAAATATTTTGTAAAACCGCCATAATGGAATGGAATGTAAAAAATATTTAATGAAACCAAAACGCATCAATTTAATTTGTTTTAATTAACACCTTAACTCATCTAGCAGTTATGAAATTATAAAAGGATGTTGCTGAATATTCAATGTGTCTAATAATTTTGATTTCTGATTGTCCAAATATGTTGAAACATAAACATAGGACGGAGGACTCGGTCCAAATCGTGTCTTTGCAGCTAAGTGTGCAACTATGTCAGTATTCACATTCTTTTCAAACATGTTAAATCAAATGCAAAATACTGCCCCAAAAACAGTGAAGAGCGTTGATAAATCACATTGTGTGTGCTCTATAATATATTTGCATTTTCTCCTCCCAGTATCGTGGGCGTTTTGATGATCAGCATTCACTTTGCATATTAATGAAGACAGATAAGCAAAATGTATTGCACGCTTTATTCTGCTCACTTTACTCCAACTTACACGCATATTTTTAGATCAGCTTTGCGTGTGCTATCAAGTTTGCATGTGTTTTAGTACATGCAAACCTTTAGTAAATTAGGCCCTTAATATAGTATTTAAGTAAAAAGGTAATACATTAAAAAGTAATAATTTATATTACTATTGTTTACCTGTAAGTTGGGGATAATACGTGGGTGCGCTGTAGAAGCCAATGTTGTACATACCATAAGTCGCTGAGAGCTACACTTTTATGGTGTCCTTGTTCTGATGATTAGCTTGTATGATGACTGTATTATGCTGATAGTATATATGTTGTACGATGAATTGATTATCGTGGACCCCGACTTAAACAAGTTGAAAAAATTATTCGGGTGTTAACATTTGGTGGTCAATTGTACGGAATATGTACTGTATTGTGTGGTTAAGAGGGGAGGAGTATAATTCACCAACTCGAGTATTTCATCTATATTTCATATATATATATACATATATATGTACGAAATACTTGACTTTCAGTGAATTCTAGCTATATACATTTATTTTATTAAATAAATAAAATAAATAGTTGAATTTCCGACAGCACCTATCAAATACACAGTAATAAAAACACAGTTGTTCTACTAACTGTACTGTGCTCGCTGGTTACTAAAAAAAACAACAACACTTACCTTTCACTATTTGAGTAACTTTTGTTCTGCCATTTGCGTATTGGCGAGCGATCTCCGAATCCGGGAACATATCCTTCACGGATTTGTTGTAGACATCCGCAAATGGGAACGGGATGTTGCTTCCAGCTATCAGCATAGCCATCTTTGTCTCAGCATAAGTTACACCATCGGGTCTCCATTTTGCGAGGTGGCCCATAATACTGGGTTGTGAACGATGCTCTGCTGCGGACGCTTTGTGCTTCGCTGACCGTTCATGGCTGAGTATATCCGTTCGGCCGGTGTGTTCAATAGAGAAGTCTGTTCTACAAAATTTACAGGCAACATACCCCTTCCCCTTCGAACTCTCCTGGATAAACTGAAATTCTTGTTTCCAATCGTTCTGGAACTTGCAAGCGTATTTCTTCATTTTGTTGGTCGACGGTGTAATATATTGGCTTCGAGTCAATAACCAGGCGACGTGATGAAGTTACGTCTCTTGTGTGGGCTTCAGAACAGAACTCCCTAATGCATGTTCCTTGACTGCACTTAAATGTGGAATATATGTAGAATATATTTACATTCTAAATGGCAGTATTGTCCTGTTTAAGAGGGTCACAACATTTTTGAGTCAGGTTCTCATGGAGCTGGACGGGTCGTGGCCTCCAGCTCTGCCTGATTTTCGGGAGATTTTCGGGAGAAAATTTGACCCGGGAGGTTTTCGGGAGAGACGCTGAATTTCGGGAGTCTCCCTGAAAATCCGGTAGGGTTGGCAAGTATGCACACTTATGAGGTCTACCATGGTTGATGTGAGCTTAAATTTTGTTGGAGTTGTATGTCAGGTTCCGTCAAAAAGTTTGATGGGGGAGAATCAAACCGGGATTGTGTTGTTGAAGCATGTATCTCTCTGTTGGTGCCAATCAAAACTAAGTCTTTTATGGCTGTGCACATGGCACCATTTGCCAAGACAACTACAGTTTCGTAGAGAAAGGTAACTTGAACCCCTGTGACGTCCACACACTTTCAGGTGTTCATGTTCTTGCTAGGTGTACACACATGCATGTATGACATGTATTGGGCAGAGCGCTTATTTGTGTAGAGTTCAGTGAAGGCCACAGTGAGGAAGGAGACCATGTGCTTCTCATTACAAGTAAGAGCCTGGTAGAACAAGAGTCTTTGCAATACTCAGAACCATTGTATTTGGAGGGAATAATTTTTCTCAAGAGATTCAACAATTAGCCAACCTCCCAAACCGACCCAAACTTTGCTGAAACTTTTTTAGCGTTTTATTACGCTGAAGGAATTACAACACACATATGGCTCATATAAGCTTAAAACTTGACTAGCAGACTAGTTCTTGGTTATTTAGGACCCCATGGAATATTTCATCGACAGCATTTGGATTCAAACCTGAATACATACTTCATCCATACTTTTATCTGAAGTATTATCACTTATGCCTCACCTCTCCAAATTGAAATGTAGGTTTTTGCATGATACTGTTAATAAAAAAAAATGGTGTTAAAAAAAATACTACTCACATGATGGAAGTGATTATTCTTAAACTAATAAAAGGTTTTTTTCAATTATCAAGCCAGGAGCTTTTAATAGACCCAGGTATTTTTTTTTCTTAACAGCAACAGTTGACAGTACCTTTGATGTCTCTATTAGTCACACAGTTTAAATAGGTGTTGGTATTTTTTCAAAATTTCTCTCTGCGTTTTTACTTTTACTTGTGTTCCACCATAGATATACGTATCAACTACTGCTACACAAAGTTCGAAAATGGCCGCTGCCAAGTTCCAAAGCCTCAAAATACTTCCAAGGAAGAATGCTGTTGTACTGGAATGCCGGGTCAAGGCTGGGGAGATCCTTGTGAAATCTGCCCTGGGCAAGCAGAGGGTATGTTGCTTCCACAAATGCATTCATATAAGAGTTTTGGGACATATTAGTGACTTTTGCAATGTTGTTTTCCAGAGACGTTTCACCTTCTCTGTAAAAATAAGGGATATCAACAGGGGCTCGACGACCTTCCAAAAGGTAATTTTTTTATTTTTAATCAATAATCCTTATCGTCAGAAAATGTACTTATTTTTTTACTTGTAGATATTGACGAATGCCTCAATGACCCCTGCATCAATGGCCAGTGTATTAACACGGACGGTTCTTTCCGCTGTGAATGTCCAATGGGATACAGACTCCACATCAATGGAGTCACCTGTGTAGGCAAGTGCCCCTCATCCGACTCTGCTGAACTCTTTTTTTCTTGTGTGTGTGAATAAGATACATTAACGTATCATCAATGTTTTCTTTTCCCAGACACTGACGAGTGTGACCTTGGTAACCCCTGCGGAAATGGCACATGCACGAATGTGATTGGAGGTTTCGACTGTGCATGTGATAACGGCTTTGAGCCTGGCCCAATGATGTCCTGTGAAGGTATATGAAATGAACTCTGTTTTTCTCATACTTTGCACTTGTGTGACTTTTTGTGCTTTGTTCCCAGACATCAACGAGTGTGCCCAGAATCCTCTGCTGTGCGCATTTCGCTGTGTTAATGTAGTGGGATCCTACGAGTGTAAATGTCCCACAGGCTACGTGCTGCGCGAGGATAAGAGGATGTGTAAAGGTACCATAACTCAGTGACGCATCAGCTCTCTTCGTCACACTCTATTTACTTGAAAAGTTTGAAGCCAAGTGCCACATTTACAGTAGGAATAATGGCCCCTCCATAAAGTTACATAACATAATATCTAAATGCCCCTTTCCGCCATTTTGAAACACAAGAAACTGTTACTCGACGAGTTACTGTTTATACCTCCACTTTCTCAGATGGCATTGATCACCCTAGCAACCTTTTGTGTTTGGAGGGAAGCACCGAGACAGACGGAACCTCTCAGCATCTCATAGCTTCACTGTTTATATTACACATCCAAACAGACCACCAACTCTCTTATTCTCTAGATACACTATGACACAATGTATTTAGCGGGTGAACTTGTGCTACAGGACACATTCATGCTTACTGTAATTTTAGTTGTTAATGCTTCATATTTTGTGTCTTGCAGACCAGAATGAATGTGAGGATGGTATAGATGATTGCGCCAGTAGAGGCATGACCTGCAAGAACCTAATTGGTACATTCATGTGCATCTGCTCGCCTGGATACATGCGCCACCCGGGTGGAGATGGCTGCATTGGTATGATACTGTACATTGTATTGTATATCAGTAAAGCAAACATTTTTATTAGTGTCATTTCCTAGAACTCAATATTTTGTATGATCACATTATTTGTTAAATGGGCATATTTAAGGTGGAAATGACTAAAGGCTAAACTAGGAAGTTGTGTTAAAATGTAGTAATATTTTAGTTATTGCACTATTCTAAGGAATTTTGTTAATTTCTAGCATAATCCAGTGCTCAATTAGTTTCTGTTATTACACCAGAATTTTACATGACCCCCCAATAGTTGAATTATATCGATAATTTAATATTATTTTATTTACTGTATCTGTACAACACACTGTGTTACATTCTATATATAATGACCTTATTATTAAAGTAAATGAATAAAATGAGCAGCGACAACATCTGCATCAAGATGAACTAATTTTAATGTTAAGTTTATTAAGTCAATTTAAAACATTTTAACAAGGCTTCTCGGTCCTTGTGATTCTAAATAACAGGAAATAAGTGCAAATGATGAAATGGGTTGTGCATTTTTATGAAGTTAACACTGTAACATTGAAAATGTTTTGGAACTGTAAACATTGCTTACTTACCACTTATTTCATCAGGTTATTCCTTGATTGTTCTTTTTTCTGTTTGTTTTGTACAATACAATACAATATTGCTTCTATTGGCGCTTCTCAGAAGGAATGACATTGCATATTTACATTACCTAAACATGTAATCTATCCAAAATTAAAAGCAAATAAAAAGCCTTAAATCCGGAAACATTTCAATTTGTCAACAGATGTTTAAGTATTGTTTTATGAAAAACAGTTAACCTTTATCAATTATTTCAGTCTCACAGTATTTCACAGCATTTGTCTATTTACAACTACAACAACAACAAAAAGGAGCTGATTCTTCGCTTATTTAGTGGCTGCAGTGAGCTTTGTTTGTATTGCATATCCTTTCAAACCTTGGTTTTGAACTTATTATTGCTACTCTTGACTCCAACATATATCACATGTTGCAACGGGTAGCGGAATGGTATAAAACACACTCCGGTCTTTACTCCTTTGCTACCATAGTTACAGTTAATCCAAAAGCTGTTTATGCTTCGTCGTACTTCCGGGTCTTTTTGTTGTAGTAATCTTCACTTATTTTTCCTTACTGCTGACGACGACCCCTTTAAAATTTTCATTTTTCTCACAACTTTTTCCATTTATCTGTTCCTGTTAGTTTTGTACATGTGCTTCTGTGTGCTTACTAGTACTACTGGGTAAAACAGGGAGCCCGTTGACTAGATCAGAGTTGTGTATAAATGACCTGGAAAAATGCAACTGCTGTTGTTCTGACATTAGTTTTCCTGACTAAATCAACACAAATTATAAGTCTAAATATAGTTTTACACATACTCCAGTCCATAAACTTACAATAAAGCATGCTTCTTTTTCATCAAAGTATAATTTTGCGGCCGTATTTGATGCACTATGCTGCTCCATTCATGCAGTGTTTAATGACCAGCAGGCTCTATAATATGCAGCTGGCGGCGAAAGAAATTGAATAGAAAAAAAAAATAAATAAATAAAAATATATATATATATATATATATATATATATATATATATATATATATATATATATATATATATATATATATATATATATATATATATATATACAAAACGCCCAAAAAATAACTTATTCCCTAATTTTGCCAAAATCATCATTAGCTTTGGACTAACAATCATGGAGAAATTGGGACTTTTGTGTGAAGTATGTCAACTGTGGTGGCTGCCTCCAAAGTCTTGTTTGTAATTATTGTGCAATCTACGGTATGCTTTTAGACTTACACAAACTTTATTGATCCACTATCATCTATTATTACAACCAAAAGTGGTTTATTTGACTCTTTCAATATCTACTCCATCTATTTGTATTTGTGTTTGACTTTCTCTTCTCCTGTTACCAATTTGCATTATCTTAGTTTTACTGAGATTCAAGGATAGTCTGTTTTTGTCAAACTATCTCTTTAATGTGTTCTTTTCTTCTGGTATTATTTGTATTAGCTTCTGTGTGTTCCGTCCTGAACAAAATGCAGACGTTGTGTCTTCTGTTTACCTCGCACAAGACACTAGTGTGTGGCTCTCCAATGTTGTTCGCAAACCTTCACTTCTCATACTTGTCTTCTTTCCGGGTTGTTTGGAAAGTGCTGTGAAAGCTTTCCAGAATTCTCACATGTGGAGCAGCCTCATGCTGCAATACAGGGCATTTTTACACGCTGAAACGAGGACGCGCCACAGACATATCATCTCAAAGTTGTAGCAGTTATGGTGCCCTGTAGTCACGTGAGTGCCTTTTGACCAATCATTGAGAAGATCGCATATTACCTTCATACTTAACTCTGGGTTAGATTGTGCACTGCTGCCACGTAGTTGCAGGCTTGTGTATCATTCTAAAATTAATACTAAAGTGCAGAGACAGATATTGAAAATCTCCTCTGCCACTCGCACACCCACAGGGAGTCTTTACTCGCTATTTGAGAAACACAACTATATAGTTAAAGGGTTTTCTAAGTGTGACACAGTGAACACATGACAACAGTGGAAGCTACCCTACACATTCCAAAACTGATATTGTGTTTTTGTTTACACTGTATGTATCCATTCATTTCCTTTTAATTCTAACTAAATTCAATTGAGCAGGTTTGAAAATGATAGTTTTCTTCTTTTTTCCTAAGCTACTGCACCTATTATATTTCTTGTCGCCTCCCATGGTTGTCACCTAAACTTTAAAAAAAAATACCCTGATCTAAAGCATTTAATCAAAATTACATTTAGAAAATTAGATATGTCTGTACTGAGAAAGAATATAAACATCAGACCCATTATAATGGCATTTATTGGAGTTATTGTGTTATTTATTTTAATACATCTTCAAAAACCTTTGTTGTGCCATTAGCACAACACCCATTCAAAAAATTAACTATCTAAAAAGGTATATGAACTGATGGTAAATGTATTCGCGTGTTATCATTTCTATTGTCTGTCAAAGCAATAGATTGTAATTTTGGAAAAATACGATGTCTTTTTTTAATTTTGACATTGCACACCTATTTGTGCCTGTCTTCCTCAGATCTGAATGAATGTTCTGCCAAACCGGGCATCTGTAAGAATGGCCGTTGTGAGAACACAGTGGGAAGCTATAGCTGCAAATGTGACCAAGGATTCATCTCTAACCCCACACGGACAGAATGCATCGGTATGTTGTCAATACTCATTCAGCTCTTTTTCAAAAATCTGTTACTTACATTTATATATATATATATATATATATATATATATATATATATATATATATATATATATATATATATATATATATATATATATATATATATATATATATATCCAAACCCCGTTTCCATATGAGTTGGGAAATTGTTTTAGATGTAAATATAAATGGAATACAATGATTTGCAAACCCGTTTCAACCCATATTCAGTTGAATTTGCTACAAGGACAAAATATTTGCTGTTCAAACTGATAAACATTTTTTTTTTTGCTAATAATCATTAACTTTAGAATTTGATGCCAGCAACATGTGACAAAGAAGTTGGGAAAGGTGGCAATAAATACTGATAAAGTTGAGGAATGCTCATAAAACACTTATTTGGAACATCCCACAGGTGTGCAGGCTAATTGGGAACAGGTGGGTGCCATGATTGGGTATAAAGCAGCTTCCATGAAACAAGGATGGGGCGAGGGTCACCAATTTGTAAGCAAATTGTCGAACTGTTTTAGAACAACATTTCTCAACAAGCTATTGCAAGGAATTTAGGGATTTTACCATCTACGGTCCGTAATACCATCAAAAGGTTCAGAGAATCTGGAGATATCACCGCACGTAATCGATGATATTACGGACCTTTGATTCCTCAGGCGCTACTGCATCAAAAACCGACATCAGTGTGTAAAGGATATCACCACAGGGGCTCAGGAACACTTCATAAAACCACTGTCAGTAACTACAGTTGGTCGCAACATCTGTAAGTGCAAGTTAAAACTCTACTATGCAAAGCGAAAGCCATTTATCAACAACACCAAGGAACGCCGCCGGCTTCGCTGGGCCCGAGCTCATCTAAGATGGACTGATGCAAATTGGAAAGGTGTTCTGTGGTCTGACGAGTCCACATTTCAAATTATATTTGGAAACTGTGGATGTGGTGTCCTCCGTAACAAAGAGGAAAATAACCATCCGGATCATTCTAGGCACAAAGTTCAAAAGCCAGCATCTGTGATGGTATGGGGGTGTATTAGTGCCCAAGGCATGGGTAACTTACTCATCTGTGAAGGCACCATTAATGCTGAATGGTCCATACAGATTTTGGAACAACATATGTTGTCATCCAAGCAACGTTATCATGGACGCCCCTGTTTATTTCAGCAAAACAATGCCAAGCCATGTGTTACAACAGC